>NC_092229.1:52573930-52696430 GCF_036320965.1 Panulirus ornatus | reverse complement strand
CGTCTCAGTTAACATTAAGGAAAGAACTTTCAGCGAGAAGCACAAACTGCGACAGAATAAATATAGATTCGTCTTGGGATAATATAAAGTGGAAATGTGAATCATTCCCTGTAAGTCATGGCACTCAGCACCTGACCTCTCAGGCGGTAATTCTTTTTCCATCAGAAGTTTGTCCACGCCAAATGGAAGCCTCGAGAGTCAAACGATCTTGAAGATGGAAGTCATTGAATTTCTTGTCAGTCTGGACTCTAGGAAGAGTCATCCAACCTATAATGCTGTATATCTAACGCTGCTTTGTACTGAAGCTGCAACTACACATCTGCCTCGGGCTATATGCATATAGGACCAATCACTCTTCAACTTTTCCTCATCTTTCTTGTTTACAACACCCTCAAGAATATTCGAAATAACAACCTCTCTTAATCTCCTCACCTTCCAAAGTAGGTTCAAGTCAACACTCATGAGAGACAGTCTCGCCATTATCTCCAGCTTCCTGCACCTGGACCTGTTCCTCCACCTTACAGCCGTCGTAAATCTCCCTCAGTCCTGCATTGTGACTTATATATCTAATCCCTTGACTCTCCTTCCTTCCTCCCTCGAGAAATGTGTGAGCTTAATATAAAGCAGGAGCCACAGTCGCCACCTGCACACCCGTCTGCTGAGGCATTTGTTCACGCCGGACAGCTGGTGGGACATTAAGCCGCCCAGCTGGACACACCAGCCACCACCTGCCCGAGGTCTGTTGGTCATCCGGCATTTTTAGAGTTTCTGAAGAAATTGTCGCAGTGAGCGGGGGTAAAGTTGAGGCAGTTAGTTGAGCAGGAGAGTGCATTAAACTTTGGCACAAGTTAAGCGGACGAGTCCACTGTCAGCCAGCCAGGCTGCCCCCTGCTCACTGGGACGGGAAGGTTGTCGCTTTTTGTACTGATTGGTCAGTGTGGAGACGGGAGACCTAAAGAGGAGCCTGGAGTATGTGTCCTGAGTGGCGAGTGTGGAGACGAAAGACCAACAGAAGATCATGCAGTGTGTCTGAGTGGCGAGTGTGGAGACGAGAGACTAAAAGACGATCCTGCAGTATGTGTTCTGATTATACACACACACACAAAAGTGATATAAGGTGAAATGTGATTAGATAGATGTGACAAGAATGATAAACCACAGTTTGGAGTGGAACAGACGAAGACCGACCTAGAAAGTATGCCCAGTAGCGGCTATCTTGGATGAAAGCAAGATAAGGCAAGGAAAAAAGAATGGAGAAATTAATCATGATTCCTCAGGTGTTCATAGACCTAGCTCTTATAAGCAGTAAGGTTATGAGAAGTAGTGAAGATGTAGGAAGGGAGTTCCAAGAGCTTCCCAGTTCGAAAGAAGGCGCATTGGATGACGCGTGTTCGTTCGAGGAAAAAAATATAGACATTCCGATGTCGACTTCAGTGGTTGCTCATCTGTGTGAGTGTAAAGCCGCAATATCTCTGAGTGCCTGGGTCTGATTGGTTGTGGCTGATGTTCCCCCATGGCTCTGATTGGCTGTGGATGTTCGTCCCGCCCAGCGCTGATTGGCTGTGGATGTTGGTCCCGCCTAGCGCTGATTGGCTGTGGATGTTGGTCCCGCCTTGAACTGATTGGCTGCGCTTCTGGTGCCGCCTAACACTGATTGGTTGTGGCTGATGAACCCGCTTGACGCTGATTAGTTGTGGCTGAAGGTTCTGCATGGCGCTAATTGGTTGTGGCTGAAGGTCCCGCATGGAGTTAATTGGTTGTGGCTGAAGGTCCCGCATGGAGTTAATTGGTTGTGGCTGAAGGTAATCTACGACAATGGTAATCAATCATTTTTCCAAGCACGGAACCTCAGCAAAGAATGGACGATAAATCAGCGCTCTTTTTTATACCTTATCCTTAAAGTCCTCTGAAACTTTCAAGTTCTAGGAATATTCCAGCTTCCGTCATCGGGAACCTTCCATCTTCTGTTCCAAGGATGTTCCAGATTCCTGAAGACCTTCCAACTTGCGGTCTTTGAGGACACTCTAACTTCTAGTCTTTGGGATCTTTCACTTTCCAATCTTGGAGAATCCCAGTGTCAAGTCTTCAAGGAGTTTACGGGGTCCAGTCTTCGAGAGTCTTCTAGATTCTTGTTCTAGTAGATCTTACAGCTTTCAGTCTTCTTAGATGTTCAAGTTTCTAGTCCTCGGGGATAGTCTAGCTTCCAATCTTCTAGAATCTTCCACTTTCCAGTAATCGGAAATCTTCCAGCTTCCAGTCCTTGGTGATCTTCGGCTCTCAGATCTTTAAGATCTTCCAGCTTTCAGTCCTTGGTGATCTTACAGCTTCCAGTCTCCGAGGATCTTTCAGCTTTCAGTACTTTAGGATCTTCCAGCTTCGTGTCCTTTAGGATTTTCCACCTTCAGTTCTTGGAGGTATTCCAGTTTTCAATCCATGGGGATATTCGTCACTAATAATGACATAAAAGAGTTCTGACAGGAAAGAAAGTTATCATACAAGTTACTTATTCCCAGACGTGTGGTTATGGGTCATCTGGGCCTGTTGTCTAAGTTTGCTATAACTATTGTAATTAATGGAGTGCGTCATCCATCTTCATTTGCTCCAGTTTCAGTTTTTCATCCTCGTACCAACCACGGAAAGTTATGAGGTGTTGATATTGTTGATACATCTTCTATTTGTACATAGAGAGCTGAAAGATCCTTCAATACTGAAGCTATGAAGCCATAGCTTTATATCATAATTCAGTATTTGATTACTTAGATACTTTGCCATCAGTAAGTATTGAGTTGAAAAGTAATCAGAGTTTATCAGTAAGCAAGGGTATTGCATATATGATCATTTGAATATAAATTCTTTTTCGTTGAATAATTACGTGAAGAAAAAAAAAATTCTGTCCTGGCCACCTCAAATTTCTAATCAACTTCATGTCATTTTCATATTCGATGCGAAAATTAAAGCAGTAATTTCATCCTCCAACTTGAAGTAAATGACTCACAGAAAGTAAAATTATTGATATCCCAGAATATTGAAAGCTACAGCGAGTAAGTTTGTTATCTGATGAAAGTCCTCCTTTGTGGCGTGCCCATTACACTAACTTTAAAGAAAAATGAAAGAGTTAGTTACTCTCGTACGCTCATCTGCTTCTATGAGACAATTACAATCCAATTAAAAGTCGTCAGGCCAGTGATGATGACTGGGGCGGACGTGGTCTTCTACACTCCCAAGAGACCTGCCTGAGGCAGATAATTTGTTAGCCATTATTTTCTTGTTTTTTTTTTTCAAAGGGATTCTGAGCAGCTGAGGGGCGATGGTGGAGCAGCCCTCTGCTACAAGACCGTCCGCCGTCATTGACCAGGCCTCCCGCGCTTCCTGGATGTTAAACTCATTAAAAAAAGAAAAAACCTGACAAGAGACCACTAATTATGTTTGTCGCTACACAAGTCTGACTAGTAGGGGATGGGGGGAGGGATGTCATTAGAGTTTTAAAGGAATGGTTAGCAAGGTAATTGTCTCTCTTTCTTTCCCTCTCTCACTTTATCTACCTACGTGCACATAATTGATATTCAATTCATCCATCTGTCTGTCTTAATCTAGTGTCTCTTCCACTGTTTCAGTTTCTCTGTCTAATAGCTACATGTGTATAAATCATCTATCTGTTTGTCATGTTCAAGTGTCTCTTAATTTTACTATCTCAGTTATATTTGTATAGTTTATCTATCAGTCTATCTATTCATCTGTCTGAAAGATCAGAAAATTCACCTCTTGAAGAGAAAAGATAAGAAGCAATTATATATTTCTCTGGAACTCTCGACAGATGAACTGAAAAAGATTATGCGTCACAAGTTATTGAAGGTGAAATGGACCAGACATACAGGACTCAGAGAAAAACTTGCGTATATGGAACATTTCTTGTCTCATTCTTTTCCTTAAGGAAGTGAAAATGAAGAGAAGATTTTCTTAAGGAATTAAGATCTAGAAGAAAACACAATCATTTCTAAAGTTTTAGTTTATCAACAATGAAATATAATATGACATAACTTTTCCACTTTTTTTCTTCCATGGGTTTAATTCTCATCCTTTCTTACTGATTTTCTAAAGCAGAGCTAGGCGAAGTTATCATGATAACCGTGTATCTATTGCTGACTGTGAGGGGAGTGATCTAGATATATCATTCATGTGAGAGACGAAATCTAAGAAGCAGGTTATTGCTGGAGAGAAGACAGAGAATGGAAAATCAGTGGCTCGAAAAGATATATGATCATCATTGTGTGAACTCCAAGACATTCAACCATGAAAACTCTTTGTGGCAGATTTAGAATAACTGTAATGACTGAGAAGAAAAGATTTAGGATATATCTTAGAGATAACGTGACGGGAATAGTGAGGATGGACGTAGATTTAAGGTCAAATGATGGCAAGAGGCGACATAAATGAGCAATTGGTAGGTACATGCAAACAGAGTGTTTTATAGGTAAGTCACGGATCACAAGGTGGGAGTTAATCATAAAGAGTTATGTGTTACGTGACGGTCGGTAATCCAGGATATATGGCATTAATCATCGCCCTAGTTAACTTAAATGTTAGGAAAGTTGATGCCATGATCGCGTTATCCTTATCTTTATACTTTCTGTATGGTGTCTGTTTCGTGGAAAAGTCATCGAAAATCTCAATAATCAGATTCATCAATAACCAGCAATACATTTAAATTGCCTTATCTAAACCTGGTTCTCTACAGCAGATATCTTACCCCACCTCTGTATATTCCGCATAATGGTGTATGTTTAAAAGTAAACCCGCCATCCAATGCACGGTATCAAGGGTATTACATACACCTATACATCTTTGAGTGATTATTGTTTGTGCCCTTTCTCACCGATATAAGTCTCATGAGTCAACAGGGACGAGAGATATGTTCACAATCTGGCCAGTGAATAATGTGGGCTGCTCTACTGCAGACTTTATGGGTGATATCCTGCAGTAACTTCCACACTCACACTCCTCCTGTCCCTGGGTCAAGAGGGATACAAACAACAAATGTCTCTCCATCCACAGGGTGGGAAATCATGACTATCACCACTGTGCTATTAGCATTATCATCTATCCGCATCTGGACCGGTAAGCCTGAGTAATATTCCGTGGCTCGACCCGAGAAAAGACTCCATAATTGACAGGGTATAACTCGCTCTCTGTTTCCAGAAGACAGCCACGGAGCTCAGGCCATTTGTTCACTATTCCTGGAAGTCTGGTCTCATTTTCTGTTGTTTTGTATCATGCAGTACGTCCTTCGCTCTTCTCATTTTCATTTGTGTTATTTCTGATCGCGTCTCTGATCCAGCTCTATTTTCTTTCCTCTTTCTCTATTTGTCCTATTCACGTTTCCTCTTTACTTCATCCTCAAATCAACCTTTTTTTTATCTTTCTTTACTATGTGTTTCTACATTTATTTACTGATGCATTGGCTTTACTAATGGCACTTCATTCCTTGTCCTCTTCTGTTTTATTAAATCCTGTCGATCCAAAGCTCCACCCTTCTCAAGTTTACTCCACTCTTAACTGCTTTTTCGGCCTCGAGTTTCCTTTGAGTTTCTCCTTTTCTCTTGCATCTTGGAAATTCTCTCTGGGTGTCGCTTGATCTTCATCATATTATTTTCTTCAGAACGTCTTTTTTTTTTCGGCTCTAAATTGCTTTTCTCGTTAGCTTTTGGGTTCGTTCTTTTAGAGTGTTATGCACCCACTATGCTTTACTTAGCCAGACACTGTGCTTTTGTCTCCTCCTGCTCCAGAAATTATATTAGCGTTCCGCTTCCCCTCTGGAGCAAACTTGGGTACAGATAACAAGGTGAGTCTATGCTCCCTCACACACACACACACACACACACACACGTGTTCCTTACTTCGCTGGTCGATTGTTCACTTCGGTTCTTAACAGTATCCTAACCTGGTACTTAGTGGAAAGACGGTGGTGATGATCGTATGATGCTAGTTTAACAGTCATTAATACTCATTACTGCAATTATTTACGAAAAAAAAATATATGATCCCAAAGAGAGAGAGAGAGAGAGAGAGAGAGAGAGAGAGAGAGAGAGAGAGAGAGAGAGAGAGAGAGAGAGAGAGAGAGAGAGAGAGAGAGAGAGAGAGAGAGCTGGACCAACAGTATGATGGTAGGATGAGTCGAGAAAGACAGTGAAGAGGAACACTCAGGTCTGGTAATTGGTGACTTATGAAATGAATGCTGGTCTGCGGCAGGTGAAGTCACCTTGGCTGTTTAATTCATTTATGTATGGGGTGGTGAGGGAGGTAGATGCAAGAAGAGTCCTGAAGGCAGGGGTGAGTACGCAGTCTCTAGGGGATGAGGGAGTCTGGGAGGTGAGTCAGTTGTTACGCCTTTATGTATCTCGACTTGATCAGCTGTTGTTATGACTAACATTAAAAGATCAATCAGACAAATGGGAGACAATGGAACCTGAGGGATTAATGGCAAGATCTTCCACACGTGATCATGAAGTAAAGATGTGGTCTGACCATCTGTTCAGAAGCAGGAAGCAGGAGAGGTTTTTAATAATATTTCCTCTCTATTCCTGTCGGTAAAATCTCCATCTCTTATCAGACGGAGTCAGTCAGTAAGTCAGCGAGGGAATGGCAGATCCATCAGAGAAATGTCTCCTGTCCTGAGAAATCTAAATCTCGGAGACGAAGACTCAACACTCGCCGCTGATTGGCTATTTGTGCAGCCCAGGGCCAGAGCTCTCATGGAGATGGAGCCGCCCAGCTTATGTATGAGCTCACTTTATGCTGTGTTATGTACCTGTGAGGCTCGTGTGGGCGGCGGCCTCTGGTACACAAGATGTGAGGACGCTGGTGTGATTGGCAGCCTCTCAGTGCACACGCCAGGCTTCCCCCTTGAGGCCAGCTCGAGTGGTGGCCTCCCAGTACACAGACGCTACTCCTCTATGCTAGAAAATGGTCGTCAAACAAGACTGGAACGTGACATATTATTATTCGAAACAAAATCTTTGCGTTGTTCCCAAACTTCAACTTATTGGTGGTACGTGTGCCACTTCCCGCACCATCCCAGTCAGTATACCATCGTAGCTCAGTGATCCAAAGTTCCCACTGTGTCAGTCTACCGTCTGTACCGTCAACTGTTCCACACCTACCTACCTACCTACCTACCTCCAGTCAGTACCGTCAGTAGCCGCCCGCTTGCTCACCTACCTCCAGTCAGTACACTACTGTGGCTCGTTCATCAGGAAACACTTGAACACGTCAGGCCTCGGTGGACATACTGGAGGACATACACAAGCTCCCTCTTGAGATGTCACTGGAGCGGACGTCGCTGTTGGAGTCCTCACTAAGAGAACCAGACACTTGACGTGGCGTATGCACACCTTGGGTGAGGCAGGCAAGCCTTGCACACAGATCTACCTTTTCGTTTCTCTGATGATGACGTTATGGAAAATGAATCACACCTTTTGAAGTTCGCGAAACAGTTAGAATCTAAAAATCAATTATGAGAAAATGATATCAAAATATTTATACATATGATAGACAAGAGGAATATAGCTTTTCCTCAAAATTCGCATGACCTCATTAACATAAGATTCGTATCTTCAGTATTGAACTTTGCTCTCTGAAGACCTGAGACAGAGACACTCTTAAAGAGCAGACATGAATCGTCTATATCTTTATAATGCTGTTTGTATCTACGTGTCTTTGGTCGTATGTCTGATATAATGATGGGTTCTACATGGGCTATATAGCTGGTCTACATCCAAGCTTATGACTATTCTTCCTCTCGCGTGATGTAAATCATAACAGAGTAAAACAAAATATGGTTAAGATTCTACCAAATCATGTGTGTGTGTGTGTGTGTGTGTGTGTGTGTGTGTGTGTGTGTGTGTGTGTGTGTGTGTGTGTGTGTGTGCGTGTGTGTGTGTGTGTGTCATACGTCAAAAATGTGCCTATAAACACAATAAGGAGAATTATCGATGCTGTACCCCTACACTCGGATATACAGAAAGCAAGTGCTGGAATGACTGACTCAGAAGCCTGCGAAAATCAAATCTACTGCAGGCCAGAGTCTCTGCATCAATTATAAGGAAAGTAGCAGAAATATACACATGAATATGAACTATATACACAGAGGGAGAGTCTGAATGCACCTTATCCCGTTAGGCTTCTGGGTCTGAGTGTTCCTAGGGCGTAGCTCCAGCCAGGCTTTCCATTCAGAGGAACCCAGTGGAACTGATGGCCCTGCTGGAGGCAAGCGTTCTGTGGTCGTCCCCTTTTGTTCCCTCCACCCGGTAATGCCTCCTTCAGGAGTTACCCATTGGTCGTGCCCTTTTGTTCCTTCCACCCAGTGGTGTTCCCTTCAGGAGTTGCCCTTTAGGATGCATCACCTTCAGGTAATGGCTTCATAAAGTGTCCTTACATTTGGTCGAAGATGACTCATATTCGTATAACGAAGATAGACTACCTACCAACTTAGGGGTTGAGTAACCTATCAAACTAAGAGTAAACACGACGAGATGTCACACTGGAAAAGGTTAGTGTCGAGGCGCTTACCGTGTATCTGACTTGTTTAACAATCAGATATATATTAACAATAATTTTGAACACTCATTAGAGCACCACTATTGAGGAAATAAGTCATCATAGATACATTCCACCTATTATAGAGCCCCATCACATCCCTGAGCTCTCAGCCTCACACAGAACCCCAACTTATACCCCTAACCTCATAGCCTCACATAGAACCCCACCACATGTCTCTAACTTCACAGCCTCACATATAACTCCACCACATATCTCTAACTTCACAGCCTCATATATAACTCCACGCCGTATCCCTAACCTCACAGTCTCACATCCAAACCAACACATCAGTAAGTCAGAGACGAAGCAGCTCCTCCTTCGTCAGGAGATACAGCGTTCTTCCTGCTTGATGTGTACCGGACTGTAGATGGATCAATGAATAAATTTGCACTGATGACTAGTAAGGTCCACAGCTTCGGGGATTCTCGCTTTATAAGGTAACTTCACACTGATAGTGTCTGCAATATCGTGAAATAATCAGAATATCCATCTCTCTTATATCATTCTGGGCAGACTGGAATGAAGCCATGATGAGCACAAGAGAATAATAGGAAAGATCTTATACTTTACCAAGGCCTTTCCTAGCTTGCATTTGATTACGTGAGGGACAGTTTAGAAGATCAGGTCACGCATTGATCTCTCATACCCTTATGGTGTTTCTTGTGGTTAATCCATAGAATAAACATTGATTAACACTAAAATGTATTCCTCTTTCTGTGGCGTTAAGATTTGTTATTATATGAATCTTCCTTGTGACAGTCGAAGGGCTCAAGACGAACTTCTCCAGGGTAACACTTTCATTCGACTGACGTCATACGGTGAGTGAGAATGTAAGGACGGGATATGCAAGGCACCTCGTGTGTTAATGGCATTACTTGATCATAATGTCAAATGATTTAATCATGTGATAAAAGTAATTCAGCTGAAGGTGATTGTTAAGGGGTCCCTGTTCAGCATTCCTACGAGCTGCTCTGCCTCAGGTTGAGTTATACTCAAGCACATATAAGCTGTACTGGATCAAGCAGAGTAATATGCAAGCTGCACTGGATTAAGTTGAGTTACAGTTCAACAAGCTTGTAGCGAGGATGCACGGGGCATCTCTGGTATATCTTCACATGACGTCTATACCCAATCATAACCTAGTTTCACTGTTGACCTCGACTGATTGCCCCACAGGCCGAGGCCAATGCATGTCTAATGAACGAGTAAATCTAATGGTCACAAGATCTACATCCAATGATAACTCTGTCATCAAAAATAACATAAGATTTACCAGATGCAAAACGTCTTGTTATTCATATCAACTCAAACACCATTGGTGCTCTGTCTCTCAGATTTCTAAAATATTCTGTTGTCAGCTCTTCTTTCTGTTTAGTTTATCTGTAAAACTATATCTGGTTTCTCCTAGGTGCGGCCATGTCATCTAATACTGTACTACTCTTTGATGGCTCAAGGAATTTGCAGGAGGAATTTAGAGTGGGATCCAAATGGGTTCGGATCCTGATACTAGGCAGTTGGCCCACACTGAACACAGGTGTTTATCCTCTCCTGGCACCTGGTCGATCAATGGGTACCTGGCTTTGTCTTGTGTGTGTGTGTGTGTGTGTGTGTGTGTGTGTGTGTGTGTGTGTGTATGTGTGTGTGTATGGGTTAAATCAAGTATGTCATCAACCAGGTGTATACAAAATTATCATCAAATTAATTGCTTGTTCCACCTATCCCGTCCTTTGACCGAGCGGATGTGAGTAAAATGAATGGAATATCGTATCATGTCTACCAGAAGGGCAATGGTCTTGGGTCAGCATCATGATGCGGGTATAATGACTGTGGTTATATCCGGCTCAGTGGTATCCTGCAGGCGGTGACAGAGTCCTTGCACAACCCTGACGCCCTCATTCATACCTTCATGCCACCAGGCAAGCACTACTGTCATTATAAAAGTTCTCGCTGACGACATTCAGCAATCATCCATGTGAACCATTGAAAGTCAGGCCTTTTGAAAGTCCTTCTGCATTCATCATCTGCTCTTTCTAAACCCATGAATAACCCAGAGCTACACACACACACACACACACACACACACACACACACACACACAACTTTTTCTGTGGAGTTTCTCCACCACTTGTAAGAGCTGGCCTCAGAGGCTGAGATGGTGGCCAGGAAGATGTTTGGGGTCGATGTTTGTGACGATCGCTAGTGTGGTGGTGATGTTTGTGGCGGAGGTGGTGCCTGCCATATTGCCTTTTCTTCTTCATCTGGAAAATTACGGGTTTGATATGAAAGTGACAACCATATACTTCGCCCAGAGCAACGTAATTGCAGTACGTCTGAGAGAAGTTGTGAAGTGAAGTCATCTTATGTGGGAAGTTGTGAGCTGAACTTCTGGTACGAAGTTTTCCAATAGTCAACAACGTCAAGAAATTCATTGCCAAAAAGCAGCAAAGATACGATGCGAAAGATAACAACGATGCACAGATAAGATAAATCCCAGTTGCTGGTCCGTAGATAAGACGTGGAACGACTTTCTGTTCACAGGAAGGAAAATGTTCGGCTAAAATCATTATCATGGCAGGAAGGAAGGGAGCCATCAGCCAGAGCTGCTCCTCACTAATGGTCCTCCCGTCTGGTCGAGGGTGTTGGCCCAGGCTCCTCCCCCTGATCATGGCTCCAGAAAAGCAAGATAAAATGTGCAGGATTTAAGCATCTCCAGCTGCCTCTACCGCTGGTGTGGAGGAGGGCGGTGCCCTTGGTAGGGTGGTGAGTCCTGCTGGGGTGTTGGGTAAGGATGTTGAGCAAGAGAAGTGAGTCCTTCTGGGGATCAGGGTAAGGCGCTGAGCGAGGATTGTGAGGGACTTTGGCTCAGTGATGAGGAATGACTCCATGTGGGTTGGGGGAAGCTTAAGCATAATTTAGATTCATATATCACAGATAAGCTTGTACATGTGTGTCTGTGTCAGGCATTGTTCTTAATTGAATGTTTGTTTGGCAAGTGAATGTTTACGTGCGTATGCTTGGTGTGTATGTGTGTGTGTGTGTGTGTGTGTGTGTGTGTGTGTGTGTGTGTGTGTGTGTGTGTGTGCCCTTGAACACGTTCCCTCCCTGTAAGTAGACCACAGGTCTAGGTAGACGGTATATAAACCACCACGTCAGTACAACATGACCATCCGGACGGCTGCCTCACAACTTACCAGTGAAGATTAACAGGTTATAAAGACGTGACGACGTAAACTAATGTTTTCTCCTTTATTAATTGCCTCAATTAAACTTGGATATGATCTGTCCGCCTCCACTAACATAATGTGTGTGCAACACGGGACTCCCTTCCTGGCCCCGGTAATATATGGGAAACATATATCATAGCAGATCGGCGCCACGGAAGTCTGTTTTTTAGGTCAGGTTAGCGAGATTTACCTCAACATAAACAGTCTTCTACAAGCTTAACTTCGGGAAAAGATAGTAGAGCAGGTTGTAGAATTATTAGATCATAATTTTACGACATATATAACGTTGAAAATCCAACCAAACGTCACCGGGAGTTGATCCATAAGGATTTCTACGAAGGACGTTTCAAGTGAAGACTCGAGATGATATTGGTGTTTGTAGATGTGGCTTAACGCAGCTTACTGATATGAACGAAGCTTAGGAAATGAAATCCTGAAGGTGAGGCCCTGGGAAGAGCAGGAGGGAGGGGGTATCATCCACGTCCTTAACCTGGCCACAGGTTGTCCTGCCATCCACCATACCACCTCACCATCTTGATCCTATGAATCAAATTTCCAGTGGTAAACTCTCAAAATTCTGGATACTAATCAGACTGAGTTAGTAAAGCTTTTAGCGATCGCTTCTTGAAGTGACATAGGTACTCCATCTTTTATGTGTCCAAGGGCCAGACGACACCAGCTGCTAGAGACCTTATAGGCAAGGTGCAGCAGGGCCCTGCCAGGGACCTGAACTGTCAGGGTTGCTATAAAGGAACATTGCCGCCGACTCTCTCTCTCTCTCTCTCTCTCTCTCTCTCTCTCTCTCTCTCTCTCTGTGTTTGGCTCTATTTTTTGCCTATCTATATATATACGCCCTTCTCATGCCACTTAGGGCAATGAGGTAATTACTTAGATGAAACTAAACATCAGGATACAACATTCTGGCTTTTTTTTTTTTTTTTTTTTTTTTTTTTCCAAAAGAAGGAACAGAGAAGGGGGCCAGGTGAGGGTATTCCCTCATAGGCCCAGTCCTCTGTTCTTAACGCTACCTCGCTATCGCGGGAAATGGCGAATAGTATGAAAAAAAAAAAAAAAAAATATATATATATATATATATATATATATATATATATATATATATATATATAACCCAAAAGTAGATAACAATAGAAAACGGCAAGAGCTCTGGTGTAATAAAGGGAGTTGGTGTTAGCCAGGCCATAAGACTGTGGAAGGTGATGGTAACTACAGCAAACCTCCCTTATCATAAAGTTGTGGAACTTATGGTAGATATTTATGGCTCCACCAGCATTCCTACGGTGGCTGACGTCAGCACCACAAGCTTGAGCTGGAAAGTGAACTTAAGAGGAAGACTATGAAAGTATAATGGCAGTAAGTTCGGTGGCTGCCAGGAGATTGTGTGTGTGTGTGTGTGTGTGTGTGTGGGCATATGAGTGGGCGTGTGTGTGTTGCGGGGAGAGAGTTTAAAATTTTTGTTGCTCCGTCTCTTAGAATTGTGTTTCTTTACCATGTCTCTGCTCCCGTGAAAGTGTAATACTGTCCAATAGTGTCGAATGGTCCAGTAATATGGTCCAATATGTTGAGCGGTCCAGTAATACGGTCCAAGAGTGTTGAGCGGTCCAGTAATACGGTCCAAGTGTGTTGAGCGGTCCAGTAATACGGTCCAAGAGTGTTGAGCGGTCCAGTAATACAGTCCAAGTGTGTTGAGCCGTCCAGCAGTTCCTCCAGCCATGTCCATCCTTGACAAGTTTCCATCTGCAGTTTTCTCCTGAGCTTTCCTCATTAAGTCCTCTTGAACCCCAGACACGTTAACCTGCGCCTCACGCAGCTCACAAGTTTTACCACAAGCCCCGGCAAATTCTCGGGTCGCCCAGCAAACTAAGTCGTTTGGAGTGGTCGATAAAGTCATCAAGGGGAACGACTTGGTTAAGTTCTCTTAAATACCCAGGCTCAGGGCTTTTCAAGGACACTTATACCCTATCTATTCGCCAAGTTCTCTTCTAAATACGTAGCATCAGAACTCGAAACTTATGCTTTCCTGGAAACATGACAGAGTGCATCAGTAATTAGCTGTAAATAGCAGACGTTCAAGGAAGTACTCCCCTCCCGACCTACGAGTGTTGGAGCGGCGCTTGCTGCGTCACCACTGATGAAAGGTCGTATATGTACTGCTGTCCCACTGCAGTAAGAGGTCAGGTGTATGAGGCTGTGTCACCACTGTGGGATGTCAAGGTATGTATTGGTATAGTACCGTTGTTGGGAACCGGGTTTGATAGGTGCTGTGGTGCCACTGTGGTAGGTATAGTGAGTCAGGTGTGTGTTATTGTGGTGTCATTGTAAAGGGTATCGTGAGACAGGAGTGTGTTGCTTTATTGCTACTATGAAGGGTCAAGTGTGTGGTGCTGTGAGAAGAGTGCCACATGAAGGACGCTGACGATGGTTCGCTGAGCTTTGGGTCGTCAGTTTATGGTTCGCTGAACGTTGGGTTACCAGTTTATGGTTCGCTGGGTGATGGGTCGTCAGTTTATTGTTTACTGGGTGTTGGGTCGTCAGTTTATGGTTTGCTAGATGTTCGGACGTCAGTTTATGGTTAGCTCGGTAATGAGTCGTCAGTTTGAGGCCTTATATATTTCCAGACGTTGCCTTTCAATGTAGTCACACGTCGGAATAACCCACTGAAATAGTGCTGGAGTTACCACGTATGCAGATCCTCCAGCTCCTATCAACTGGGCTACTTTCAACATCGCATTTATCTCCATTGTATAGCAGTTTGTCCTGACATATCCTCTTTTCACCATCAACCTCGGCTTTGTTGAATTACTGGAGATTTGGGAGGGAAGGGGAGTTCAGGAGATACTTTTTAAAGTTTAGAATCACGACCTGTAGGTTCATGCTTACTCTATATACTATCTTACTATCTATTGTTTTTATTCTATTGCCATGATCAAATTCAGGAACTGATATTCGTAAGAGGACAAGTACTTTTTTATGAACTTGTACACTAATGACATGTACGCTGTCGTTATCTGTTACTGAAAAGCTATGGTGTACTTTATCAACTGTGCTGATGGAGGCAGCAGGCAGCATCTTAACTACTAAGATGTATTGTCTTGTGGATTGATGTACTTTCTTTCCTTAGCTGTAACTTACGTAACAGCACTGAAGTTGAAAAGATGTATGGAAGCTACATGATATTTATCTCAATGTAACTCAGGGGTTTTATTGTGGAAGTTTGTTAGAAGCTGCGGAAAAAAAAAAACTCTGCTAATGCATTACCAACGGCAACAGTGACTTGCAGGTACTAAACTTTACTGGAAAAGTTTTGAACTTTCTTGACCCCAGGAATCTTTGTACGTCACACCTATGGGTAATGCTTGGTACATTGGGCTTTTGTATCACTGAATCATCAGCCCGAAACTTTGAAGCCGAAATGAAACTAGCGACATTACAAGGAAGGACTGGTGGCTGGGATGGAGGGGTACTCAGTGGATTCACTTGTAGTGAAGCAGCAGCCTCAGCCACTGGGACGCTGGTCACCACAATATGGTTTTCCCAAGCTCCTCACCCCAACCCCGGGCACACAGTGGTCCACTTCATTCATGGCCCTCAGGGCCAGGTGGTCGCTACTTCAGGTCTAGCCTGAACGCTCAACAGGTCCAGTGTTGTTCTTGACAGCTTCGTCCAACTGTAGTAACAGGTCAAGTGTTGATGTTCGTAGTTTGAGAGGCAGGCGAGATGAGGAGCAGCTATTGACGATATTGGCCAACTCTTGACAGCTGCCGGCTGTATTTGTGCACTTGTCTGGTTGTGATTAGTAGTTGTATCCAGCAAGTGGACTGACTATAAGACCCGTCATGCATATAACTTAATCAATTGAGACGTCGTGAGCAGCTCAGTCATCACATGTTGCTGGTATTGATCAGGTTCGTCAAATGTGTCTTGCAAGTGGCGGCAGCTTCAGTGTGGATCATTACGTAGCGACCTCTCGTTTATGACGGAGTTACAACGTGTGTGTGTGTCGACCCTCCCAACAACTTCCCGGCGCCGGCTAACTTTGGCCGCCTTAATCAAGTGAGACGGCGGCCGAGACACACACACACACACACACACACACACACACAGGCCAGCCAGCAACACGGCTGACAAGCTGGAGATCTGATTAGAATTTTTGCTCACCTGAGTTACCTTAATTAGAATTAGGCTAAGAATCTCTTTGAAAATGATTGCTATATTGACACCTACCATTTTTGAGGAGGTGGAATGGAGGGAGTAGAGGAAGAAGGCCATCAGGAATGTAAATCTTTTATAACTGCAGGAAAAAAAATTATTTCAATATCATACGGGCTGTAGTAATAACCTGAACAGGACAAGTAGACTGAACAGAATATTTTCTATCATGAAAGAATGTTAGTGAAAGTAAAAAGTAAAATTTCATCAAAAACTATACGTAATTACAATCTATACTACAACTACTACTACTACTACTACTACTACTACTACTACTACTACTACTACTGCTACTAATACTAGTACTACCACTATTAACTATTACTTCTACTACTAGCTAAAATTTTCACAAACTAAGTCTAACCAAAGGTAGACGTAGATTTATGGTAATATGATGAACGTATGTACATGTGTGGAGAAATATGTCGATATATGTGACCGTAGCTCTTCATGTGTCTGTCCAGCTACGACGCCAGTCAGAGCCTTCTTGATTGACTGACATGACTAATATACACATTCAAAACTTTTCACAGCATTTATAGTTTTCTCGTGTGCATACAACTTGTCTGACAGCAGAGTTATTGGCAGAGAGAGAGAGAGAGAGAGAGAGAGAGAGAGAGAGAGAGAGAGAGAGAGAGAGAGAGAGAGATACACATTTCGATACTGGGACAGTCCAGATCTTTTGGTGATGTCACCTCAGTTCTAAACTCAGGCTGTACACTAACATGTATCCTCAGCTCTTCACTTCTCCTCTATGTATCTTTCACTCATTGTCCTTTCTCCGAGTCTTCAGTTCACCTATATTCTAAATCTTTATTCCTTCATTATCCCTCTATGTCCCTCTTATTCTCCCTTCATCGAGTCCAACTTCTTTCATTTCTTCTTTCATCTTCTTTCGTGTTCACATCTATTTCTACATCCTTCCCGTCTACCAGTCCTCTTTACTACTTATTTTCTTTTCCTTACTCCTTCATCGTCCATCCTACTATCTTACTCCTTCCTTCCTTCAGCACTTCATCAATGCCACACGTGTCTGATTTTGCTGCCTCACAACTTCTGGTGAATTTCCCTACCTTACCAGCCATCGCCCCACCAGTCCAGCTTTCCAAATTAAATGGTTTTACGAGAAGAAAAATATATACTTTTTGCCAACTGTAATGAAAGCCTTGACGGCGTCACGGACAAATCCATTAAAAGCTTAGAGGAAAAATAAGTACATGACGTCATCGCCATCTGCCGTCCAGGAAAAAGAATCTCCTTGAAAATGACGATAAGTCTTTACACGCGATCTGGGTTTAGGAATGGTGGTGCTGGAGCGAGATGACTTGTACGTTCTCCTGTCTTTTTCACACGGTAGTACGTGGGTGCTAAATGATCAGTTATACATTGTAGACGTGGCTAGCTTCCTGAGTGCTGCTGAAGCCCCGTTAAAGGAACTCATGGAGGCAGGAGGGTAGGCAGGTATGAGGAGGTAAGTCCACATTCATGGTGACTGTGATTGTACCTCCACTCCGCCCTGGGTGAAGCAGTCTTGTATCCTCGTCTGCAGGAGGCTCACACTTCCTTCCCATGGTCATCAGCCCCGTTCTCGACACCTGGGTCCGCCTCACTGTCTTGCATGAATCAGTCTCATCACTTCATCTCATAAATCGTTCCCTACCTTCCCTATTTGATAGAATCCCCATTCATCCGCCATTTTCACATGCTCCAGTATTCTCTCTGAGCTGTATCAGCTGGTATTATTCGTCTGTTTAATCCTGTAATCGCCTTACTTCAGCATTATATTATAATCGGCTCAAAACTGAAAGTCATATTACATCTAGCTGATCGACGAACTGAGTCTAGATGGGAGGGAGGAATAATATATTATATATATATATACATATATTTTATATATTTTTATATATATATATATATATATATAATATATATATATATATTTATATAAAATATTTATATATATATTATATATATATAGATAGATAGATAGTAGATAGATAGATAGATAGATATTACATTACACGTGTGTGATTTTTGGCTGCTGTCGCTTGTTACATTGTATCGAATGTTACTGTGTGTAGTTTATGACTGGCTAGATTTCAGTCCTGAAATGGTAGTGTAATGGCTGAACACGTCTCGTCCTCCGTATTAGACTGCTAGTACTACTACTACTACTACTACTACTACTACTACTACTACTACTACTACTACTACTACTACTACTACTACTACTACTACTACTACTACTACTACTACTACTACTACTACTACTACTACTACTACTACTACTACTACTACTACTACTACTACTACTACTACTACTACTACTACTACTACTACTACTACTACTACTACTACTACTACTACTACTACTACTACTACTACTACTACTACTACTACTACTACTACTACTACTACTACTACTACTACTACTACTACTACTACTACTACTACTACTACTACTACTACTACTACTACTACTACTACTACTACTACTACTACTACTACTACTACTACTACTACTACTACTACTACTACTACTACTACTACTACTACTACTACTACTACTACTACTACTACTACTACTACTACTACTACTACTACTACTACTACTACTACTACTACTACTACTACTACTACTACTACTACTACTACTACTACTACTACTACTACTACTACTACTACTACTACTACTACTACTACTACTACTACTACTACTACTACTACTACTACTACTACTACTACTACTACTACTACTACTACTACTACTACTACTACTACTACTACTACTACTACTACTACTACTACTACTACTACTACTACTACTACTACTACTACTACTACTACTACTACTACTACTACTACTACTACTACTACTACTACTACTACTACTACTACTACTACTACTACTACTACTACTACTACTACTACTACTACTACTACTACTACTACTACTACTACTACTACTACTACTACTACTACTACTACTACTACTACTACTACTACTACTACTACTACTACTACTACTACTACTACTACTACTACTACTACTACTACTACTACTACTACTACTACTACTACTACTACTACTACTACTACTACTACTACTACTACTACTACTACTACTACTACTACTACTACTACTACTACTACTACTACTACTACTACTACTACTACTACTACTACTACTACTACTACTACTACTACTACTACTACTACTACTACTACTACTACTACTACTACTACTACTACTACTACTACTACTACTACTACTACTACTACTACTACTACTACTACTACTACTACTACTACTACTACTACTACTACTACTACTACTACTACTACTACTACTACTACTACTACTACTACTACTACTACTACTACTACTACTACTACTACTACTACTACTACTACTACTACTACTACTACTACTACTACTACTACTACTACTACTACTACTACTACTACTACTACTACTACTACTACTACTACTACTACTACTACTACTACTACTACTACTACTACTACTACTACTACTACTACTACTACTACTACTACTACTACTACTACTACTACTACTACTACTACTACTACTACTACTACTACTACTACTACTACTACTACTACTACTACTACTACTACTACTACTACTACTACTACTACTACTACTACTACTACTACTACTACTACTACTACTACTACTACTACTACTACTACTACTACTACTACTACTACTACTACTACTACTACTACTACTACTACTACTACTACTACTACTACTACTACTACTACTACTACTACTACTACTACTACTACTACTACTACTACTACTACTACTACTACTACTACTACTACTACTACTACTACTACTACTACTACTACTACTACTACTACTACTACTACTACTACTACTACTACTACTACTACTACTACTACTACTACTACTACTACTACTACTACTACTACTACTACTACTACTACTACTACTACTACTACTACTACTACTACTACTACTACTACTACTACTACTACTACTACTACTACTACTACTACTACTACTACTACTACTACTACTACTACTACTACTACTACTACTACTACTACTACTACTACTACTACTACTACTACTACTACTACTACTACTACTACTACTACTACTACTACTACTACTACTACTACTACTACTACTACTACTACTACTACTACTACTACTACTACTACTACTACTACTACTACTACTACTACTACTACTACTACTACTACTACTACTACTACTACTACTACTACTACTACTACTACTACTACTACTACTACTACTACTACTACTACTACTACTACTACTACTACTACTACTACTACTACTACTACTACTACTACTACTACTACTACTACTACTACTACTACTACTACTACTACTACTACTACTACTACTACTACTACTACTACTACTACTACTACTACTACTACTACTACTACTACTACTACTACTACTACTACTACTACTACTACTACTACTACTACTACTACTACTACTACTACTACTACTACTACTACTACTACTACTACTACTACTACTACTACTACTACTACTACTACTACTACTACTACTACTACTACTACTACTACTACTACTACTACTACTACTACTACTACTACTACTACTACTACTACTACTACTACTACTACTACTACTACTACTACTACTACTACTACTACTACTACTACTACTACTACTACTACTACTACTAGCCTACTTATGAAACGTTTGGTTCCATTACGAAGTTGAGAGTGAAATTAGAATTCAAGAAACATATAGTGGAGTCGTGACCAGACTGTGTGTGTGTGTGTGTGTGTGTGTGTGCGTGTGTGTGTGTGAGGCAGCAGCACCGTTCTCGCGATGTGAATTTCGAGATCGCCTGTGTTCAATAAGAACATTCCATCACCAGCGTCTTGTGAAGGATCCGGACACCACTGACACTAACCAAATGGTGTTTTGATGGGGAAGGGATGACTGTGAACTAACGTGACTGACTGATGCATGACGATCACTCCAGCTGCTTGTACCAGACTTGCTGGGCGGACCATGGTAGGTGTAGGTGAGGCCACAGCAGCGTTAAGCCACTTCGGTAATTAGGTAGCCAAGCCGAGGCAGCCAAGCTCCTGGGGAGATCTTAAGATCTCATATTCTGCCGAAATTAACGATAGAGATTTTATTTTCATGGAGCCACTTACTTCATCATGTTTTGGCAATGATTTCATTTTGTGATATTTTCTTTTCGTATTTTCCGCTGCCGCTGTGGAGATATTATTTGAGTACAATTTCTGATGAAGACACGAAAACTGCCAACCATTTGTTCCTTTTCCCACTTTACTACATTCAAGCCTTCTCTCTACCGTTGAAATTGATGTCATTTGCATCTCAACAGCATTATGCAACAGGCACTAGTTTTCCCATCACGTCTTTTTTCGAGAGGTAAAGGTTAGAGCGTATGGATAGCGTTGGGTGTTAAAGATTTTGAGTGTAGAGGGCGTCGGGTGTCATGGAGACTGGGGGCTTATCCCTCTCTGGGGGAGGGGGGTCACCCATCATCCCCCTTAAAGTGAGGGGTACCGTGGGAGCGTGTTGAGCCGCCCTACCATGGTTGCCAAGAGACACGTGAGAGTGTTCGAACGCCCTTACGTGGGTGCCAAGAGTCATGGGAATGACGTGGATGCCAAGAAACAATGACCCTCACTTGTGTCCGTCAGCAAGGTATAGAAAATCACTCTCTCTCTCTCACTCTCACTCTCTCTCTCTCTCTCTCTCTCTCTCTCTCGTAATGGATAGCAAAAGCGGATCACATATGTCACTCAGGTTCCTTCCTCAGAGTAGTCCAGGTCCTGGAGGTATGTTGATCCAGCCACCTGGCCGGCTGCTCCCTCCCTGGTGTGGGCCAGGCCTCCACAGGACGTCCCCTGCCACACACGCTTCCCACACTGTAAAACTTTAGTGGCACAAGTTGGCAGAGATGCAAGCTTGGCTTACTTCTTCTTTCTCAGTTTTTCATGTGACATTCATCACACTTCTTTCACTCCTTTTGCGTGTCTTTCTTTTCTTTCTCCTCCTCCTCTGTCCTTCACGGCCCAGTGGCTCTCAATACTTGGTACAGTTGTGGAAATGTGGGCGTCAGTGGAGGTTACATGTTGAACAACAACGTGAGTTGGCTGAGTGCTGCTGTGAAGCGGAGGAGGGTAGTGGGAGATGCTGGGGTGGTATTGAGGTGTGTGGTACTGAGGGGAAGGTGAGGAGACGGAGGAAGGGGAAGAGGAGGAGGAGGAGGAGGAGGAGGAGGAGGAGCAAGAGGATCTAGGGTGTTGAGTGAACACTTGTCCTGCTGGAGAACGCCGGTGAGAAGGGTTCGAACTCAGGCACCAAAGCCAGTGAGAAATGTAAATACAGCGCTTCAGCCCTCCCTTCCATTCACTATTTCATCAGGACCCCTTAGTCGGGTCTTCTCCGTGGTCCAATACATTACACCCTCTCGTCGCTCCAGCAGTCCCTCCAAAGTGAAGACAGCCAGGAAGAATATCAGGAGCCACCAAAATACCCAGAATATGCAGATGATCTTACACCCACGAGCACCGTACCACAGAAGGCCATTATCTTCACACTTTTCATCTTCTGAATTCGACGCATCTCACCTCCTCCCACGCTGGCCCTCTGCACCCACAGTTTCTCATCAAATTTTGCCGTAAGTTGCATTACCTGTTGGCAGTACGTGCAGTGCCTTATTGACCCTTGTAGCTCCTCTCAGACGAACATATCTACTACATCCGACCTCCAGTGATAAGTGCTCCAATTCCAGTCTCCCAACGCTAGTGTTATCTATACTCATTTCCACCACACTCCTCGTGGACATAATCAGTTTCTCTTCAGGACCCAGTAACACTCCCCATCATGTATACTTCTTCCCCATAATTCGTCCATAAACCAATTATACATAGTCTCTTTCGAACATTCACTTATCTTCTGTAGTACACACAAATCAACCAAAATATCAATAACTGTTTCTCTAATATTCACGTAATTTCCACAATGTAATTGTTAGACTGTAAAGAGTTGGGAATACCTGAAAGATGCGTTAGCTTCTAACACGTCTTTCGTATACTGTTTTTCTTGTTCTCTATTACTCCCTCTGGTCTGGTTAATGGAGGAGACACGTCGGTAGCCACATTATGGGTGCGGGAACCGAAGTAACATCTGTAGAGGAAGGAAAAGAGAACCACCAATCACGGGTATTAGGATGACACTTGAGGTATGTTGAGCTGTTCTTAACATTACATCAACACAACAATGAACATCTTAAGTTTGCTATTACCTAATATACTGTTTTCTTTTTCTGCTAACATAATCTAAAATGTCAGATATCAGGGAGACGAGAGACATTATGCTCAACTACCATGCCCGTACTCATTTATTGTTAGTACCAGATTGCAGGCTTCAGGAGTGAGTAAACCCATGAAAGTGGCTGTTTATCTGCAAGATTAATAGCTGGACGTATTTTTGCTCTCAGCTGGATGTTTGCAATGAAAACAGAGGGATGAGGCAGGGATTGTTACGCGCCAAACTTTGTGCATCATTTCCAACATGAATACATGTGAGGGAATCTAGGTAAGACAAAACAAAAAGAAAACGACAATGTATAGCTCATTTCTGAAACCGCAATAGACCCTACATGCAACACTTCCTGATAGACTGCAATAAAAGGTCGACATTGGTAGTACAGATAAATTTTGAATTATGCGACAATTTATCTATTGGTAATGAAGTTACTGTTTCCATGAATGTAATATTTATCTAAGTGCTTAGTTTTGAGTACTGAACAACAGTTAATCTAATACCCACTTACGAAGTATACGGGGCATTTAATGAAACCCTTGGCACGAAGGGCGAGGGGGTGCCACAAGGTGAAAAGAAGAAGTGGTAGAAGACGAACAGGAAGAAGGGAAGCAGCAAAAATAAAGGCAGTGTCGTCAATATTTACATGACGGGTGATGGATAGATCATGCAAAAAGTACAAGATTGATGAGGAGATAACGTACTGAGAAACTGACGGGCAAGAAGGATGTAATTACTCGCCAATTTATATGTTTAACACCCGTGAGAGCTTGTCTCTCTCGCTGGTGGTAAGACAGCGTGACACCACGGATGACACAGGTACCGCCTATGTTTAGCCAGGGGTGGAGGGAGAGAAGCTACAGGTTATTAGCTGAAGCTAACGTGGTGTTAGAGGCTGAGTAGAGAGTGTAGGAAAGGGCTACTACACTCGGCTCCTCAGTCTCCATTTTGAAGATCTGGAAAACAACTTCTGTGGTTATGGATGCGAGGCTTGTGCGTCAAGAATCCTGCCTTAATGACCAATTAGCAGTCGATTATCGACAAATCCAAACATATCTAGACCTTCGCAGGACCTCTGGACCCATATTTCTTGGAGATACAGCAACTATTTACTGCAATGCCCTTCGAAAATCATTCTATGGTTCTTTCGCCATCTTGTGCTCTGCTCGGTTAAGGAAAGACAGAGAAGGAAAAAGAACGCGTGAGTTATCAAGGATGTCTTCATTGAAACTTGTGGATGGTCTTCAACGGTCCACGTAGGCGGGAGATTTGGCAAGGGATTCGAACAAAGGCATTGACATTCAGAAAGATTTCATCAGCAACATCTGCGGATAACGTCTTTGTGTGACTCTCTCTCTCTCTCTCTCTCTCTCTCTCTCTCTCTCAATAATGCTCTGCCGGATCCAGGAATTACTCATTTTGGCCACTATGCTCAGAAAACGCCACGCCTGCTCATAACAGCGGTGAACATAGAATATATTAGGCGCTTTAAAGAAGAACATAATCCATGAACATTTCCAGTCTCTTGGTGATTCCATGCACGATACTTTACCCTGTAACTGTACAACTGCCTCTCACTCCTCTTCCAGCCTGTGGAATTTTTCCATGTATATATTCACGTTTCCAGACAACCCTAGTTTCGGTAACGCAATAAGTTAGAATTTGTCTGCAAATTTTCAGATGAAATATAATGGTGTTGCTTCCGGGAAATGAGCCATCGTGGTTGCCAGCAACACTGGGTGTCTTCATGTCAGAGTTAATTTGTATGCAGATGTTCAAACCATTGTATACAGAATTTGGTCCTAAAAAGAAACTCTGATTTTATAACACCCCTTATAAAATGTGGACGATATGCGCTGCACTTATGCGAACCATACAATACTGTCCAGCACAGTGTCAAGGGTGAGTTTTTTTACGCTGACGTATCATGAACTCAACACGCACTTCCACTTTCCAGCTGTCATGGTGCTGCAGTGCCCCCAAAATTGGTAGTGATATTGTCTCCAGCTCTTGCGATAGTATAGATCCATTCCCCAGCCACTGCAAGAGTACATATCCAGTCTCCAGCTATTGTACGAGTACAGATCCAAGTCTCCAGCTATTGTAAGAGTGCAGTATCCAGTCTCCAGCTACTCTGATATTAACGCCAGTTTCGTTTTAGTGTCACAATAATCACCTTTCAGACTGTAAACAAAGAATCTACGAAAAAATTTACTCCATTTTCTTTTAAAAGTTGTTACCAGAATGAACAATCTGCAGTAGGGAGATGGATCTTACTTGCTTCAGTACAATACTTTAGAACATATAACTGGAAGTTTTGTTTTACGTAACCTGTGCTTTATGGGTGACAACACCGTAGCCTGTAGGTATTGTCAGGTTAACGCGAGTGTATTAGGTTTTGCTGGGAAAGTTTCATCTCACGTAAATAAAAGTTTCTTGAACTGCCCAAAGGATATTTACTGTTTGAAGCGAAAACTATATCTTTTTCATTTTACCTGCAGATGGTTTGTGGTAGCGCGTCATTGGGATAAGCCCAAATGGGTGTGGATATAAGCATCAGCATTAACTGAAATGGATAAACTCTGAAATACCGTGGCCTAATTTGGCGGACTAGAGTGGTGAGCCAGTGAGTAAGTGGTAACTTCCAGAGGGTAGGTAAGTCAGTGATAAACTGAACTCAGTATCTGACAATAATGAGCTGATGTGATGGGCGAGCTATGTTGATAAGTCAGCTTGTTGATCCATGGCAGCAGTCTACGTTTGTGATAAAGTTGTGTGGCTAGCAGGTGGTAGGAATCAGCTGCCTGCCATAAGTGGTACAAGGGGAATGAGAAATGAGACAATATAACCATCTATATACACCATCTAGGGGTACCAGAATACGGAATAAATCATAATGGCTCAAGCGAGGTTGTTAGCAAAGGGAAAGAAAGAAAGTCAAATATATGCGAGAGGACATGAACGAGAGAGAGGTAATAACCATTAAAATTCTTGTGAAGGAAGTACTTGCGAGGTAATGAAAACCAGACGAGGAACTTGGCACTAAGGGCGAGGCAATTACGGCCCGCAGTGCCAGCTGTGTGACTTGCCTTGTTGATGTGCGGCCTTCCTTGTGCCACCCACGTCTTCTCACTCGTGCCACCCATGTCCCCTTACTCGTGCCACTCGCGTCTCCATCCGTGCCACTCTTGTTCCACCAAACGTGCCAACTAAATCCCTATGTCCCGAAGCTACTATGTACTCGATGGTCAGTTAATTTAGTTTTCTCCTCACTGTATCTATATTTCACACCCGTCAGTTTTATGCAAAGACAGTCACTCATCTTTCTAAACTCATATGATGCCGTCATCACTATTCTCCGCTCATCTTCACTACTATTGCGTAATTGTATAAATAAATTTTACAAGGCATTACTGTAGCTAGCTCATGGACTAACAGCTTTCAAAGAGTGTCCTTCATCACAGACTTCAGCGATAATACTCACTACATACACCAAAGAAAGAAACAACTTTAAAGATCCATCAACACGAGAAATTCAATTGATCGTCTTCACTACATTCCACCCAAATACTTTTCTATATCTTGGAGGCATTTTCCAATGCTATCTTTGTATCTATTCTATAACTACACTACAAAACTGTAATATTGTATTTGTATGTCGCCAGAACCAACATAGATAAATTTCCAAGAGGTATATCATAACCGATGTGTATAACTCATTCACTCAGTGTATATAACTGTTGTGGGTAATCAATGTAGGGTACAGTTACATTAGAAATGAGACTTCGATCAAGCACCGTGAGTGAATCTACGAAACAAAAAGCCTGTCGCCCAGTAATTACCTGGTGTGGAGACTTGAAGTTATATCTGGAACCTAAACCTGTGTGGGTGAAGATGCCTTTACTGCATTTGCTCCCTTCTGTAGAGTCAGTTGGCCTGACCGATGTGTCTGTAAGATACGGTAACTGTGAGTTTAAAGCTTCTGTTACCACGGATGTACTCCATACTTACATGACGTGGACCATGGCCGAACATGTGGGTCTGAACCAGAAAGTTGCGCGTGAGATCGTGAGCGTTATCAAGAGCACAAGAGGCGTGAGGGAATTGAGGTTGGCAGAAACCGAAACTGTCGCGCTCTTCCTGTCCTCAGACATCAAACTGATAACCAAGGTCCGGATTTTGCCAAAGGTAGAAGGTGACGAAGAGATGATATGTGAGATAGGAAGAAAGACTTTGGCTGATAACGACATCATTCAGGTGTTTTATAACTTTTATACTGTGTTGTATCAACAACAGTCCAAAGTCAAGACGAGGAGTTCCTCCAAGGCAAGGGACTGTTTCCTGTCTGCACACTTCCATCCTTCACTGCAGGATGCACCAAAGAGCATCTTCGTTGCCACAGGCAAAAATAAGTCCTACATCTGCCGGAAGGGTATTGAAGCAGTGCCACCATGCACTTGCTTCTGCGGCGTCAAGAGCCTCAGCATTTGTATGGACGATGATAACACTTTATCTACCAATGTCACACACGCGCCTGAAAGTCAATCCTGTTATTACATGTTAGGGTCCAACATTCTCGCCGCCACGAACGCCTTAATGGATTATTCCGGAGGATATATCTACATGAAGGTGAGAAGAAGGCGATACAGAGTGGAAATGAAGTCGTTTGATGACGTTTACCCTGAGTCCTCAACAAATTTTGATACGGACGCTTTCGAGACATATGGAACGCTGATGCCTCCTACGGAACAAGTGAACTCGAAAATGAACTTTCACCAAGCACAACACACTCATAAAAGAAAGAGGGACGAGGTGGAATTGGACGGTGAACAAAAGAGAAGAAAACGAATTAGATCTGAAGAAGTGAGAAATGAGCAGAGAGAATGCAGATATAAGAGAAAGAGAGACGACACGGAAGTGGACAGCAAACAAGATGTAAACAGTAAACGATTTAGATTTGAAGAAGTGAACAATGAACGCAAAGAGTGCAGATATAAGAGAAAAAGAAACGACACGGAAGTAGGCAGTGAAGAAGAGGGAAGACTGAAACGAATTAGATTTGAAGAAGTGACCAAGAAAGACAGAGAATGCAGATGTAAGAGAAAAATGGAAGATACGGAAGAGAGGAGTGAACAAAAGAGAAGAGCGAAACGCGTTAAAGTTTAGCTCGGTGAGAAATAAACACCGTGAATGGAACGAATGAGGAACGAATGGAAATGGATGGTAGTCAGGAAGGAATGAAGATGAACTTCGACAGCGAAATCGAAAAAAGAAGTCAGCGGGGAAGGGCAAAGAGGGAAAGTAACAGTAAACAAAGAAAATATGATACTGATTGAACAAAAGGCGATTGTTTGAGGTCAAGAATCCCTGAGTACGGGAATCTTGAGCTGATAATGCCCAGATGTCCTTACCATTGGCATCTTATCACTGTATAGTTTTGTTTCTTATCATATCTTTATATCTCAGAGACACTCATTTGAGTCAGACCACTGGCCATCTTCCCTACACCCTTATATTCATTATATCTTTATAGATTTTTCTCAGTCAATGATGGTTTGTATATCTGTGTGTGTATGTGTGTGTGTGTGTGTGTGTGTGTGTGTGTGTGTAGAAAATTCTAACCTTTGACCTTGCCTCTAATGGTTGCATCAAAGGTCAGTGGTGTCGATGATGGGGTGTGGGTTGCTATGATGTGATGCTGTCTGTCGTTACTGGGTCTTGCTTGTATGGTGATGGTAAGCCTTTCCTCGCCGAGGTCTCAGCTCTGGGGTTGCACTAAGTTTGGTGAAGTTGAGGCGGGTTAAATGAGAGGTGGTGGTGCCCTACTCTTCGTTAGAGCTCATTTGGGTCCTGTGGAAAAAAGAGAAAATGTTATAGTGAAGATAAAAATTTGTAGGTTATCTTCCCTTGGAATTATACGTATTCCTTCTCGCATTTCTTTCAAACATTCTAATTTCGTTATTTCAGGTTATGTTGTTTTCCAACCTGTCATCCCATCCTCTACCATTTTGCTCCAATTTTTCTCCTTCCTTGATCACATGGATCTTACGGCTTTACAGTATTTCAGCTGACGATGTGAGAGGCAGTACCCTTATACCCTCTTCTGCCTCACATGGCTAGTCATCGGTCATAGATCCTCAGTGATGAAGACGTGAGAGAAAAAGTACGTTTTCTCTTTCATCTTGACTGTTCCTCCCACAGAAATTTCTTGCGCTTTTTTACCTTACATCGTGGATTTTGAGCTCATCTCTGCTTTTGTTTTTCCTTTATGTGGCTTGCTTTTCTCTCCTGTTTCGCTTGACATAAACCTGTCCCCACAGAAACTATGATCATACTTGGCTGATTACCAGCACAAGACATCTGGAGCAGGAGAAGGGAATTCATAATGACACAATGATCGTTCATTATATGTAAGAATAATGAGCTGATAAAGGAATAATGTTTACCCTTGAGGTACCTCACCTCAGCCATAGCTCAGTAGTGTGTATTATACAATATGTCCACCGGCAGTTGGTTTGTAACATTGATGATGATCTCATACATAGACTAATGAAGTCTGCCCTTCATAATCCATCAGTTACCGGGATACGCCACGATTCTAAGTTTTCATAATTGTCTAAAAATGATCAAGATTTTACTTACCCCTGCCCCTAGGGAGAGAGACAGTCTGAGGCTAATCCATTTTCAGGAGGGAGGGTCGTCCAGGCATACTCGTCCGGAGTTTACTTATTCTACGCTTACACAGTGAGACGGTAAGAGAATCATGAGCAACCAAGAGAGTCATGATGTCTTTTTGCTCAACTGGAGGAGGATGAGGGGCTCCAGCCCTGGCCTGGGGTCGATGCTGGGGGACGAGGATGGAGAACCTCCGTCCTCTCTGATGAAGGACTTTGCTGACAGCCTCTTGGCTAGCGCGCCTCCCACCCACCGTGATAATGGACGCCTTCGAGAGGTAGTCATTAGCAAGACGGCCGGCTGGCCACCTTGGTAAGAGAAGTGAGGCTCACAATCACGACTGGTGCCCTCCTAGCAAGTCACTAGTAGGTGGAGTGTGAGGGTCAGGCAGCGTGATCGATATCAGGCAACCCAGCTGAATCCGGGGCATGTCCTCTGTACAATAGATGGCCATCCTGAAATGGAAGTGAGGCGACAGAAGAATGATAGCCGAGTAAGAAGGTTGCCTGAGGATACTATCATCAGGAGCAGCAAGACTCCAACAGGAGGGGCAGACTGGTGACGGGTCGGAGTAAAGATGATGGCAATGGACCACTCTGGAGAGACATCATCCCCCATCAGGAGCTGATGGCCAACATGACCCAAGATCTTTTTCTCCACTAGTCTATCCCACTGATGTAAAAAGTGAACAGCCATGGTGATCAATACCTTTGCCTGTCACCATTTAGACAGTGACCTCCTGTGTTGTGTGTATACAACCACTACTGACTGACAAGAAAGATATAAACATAAACATCTTCCTCATCTATTAACATGTGGCGGATATTCCCCTATCTCTCCATTCCACTCAAGTAAAACTGAGACTTACACCTTTAACACCTACCATAAACTCTCAGGTACATAACCCAGTTTATGGTGGTCTCAACATTCCCTACCATGGTCATCCTCCGTTATGTACACAAAGTAATTAATGAATCGTTGCTATATTGCTCTTAAATCGAACGCGGAACTCATTTTCTCTCGCATGGTGACCCAACACACCATTTGACTAATGACTAGCACACTGTCCCCCTGCTCCATCCACGACACCCTCATGCACGCTGCATGATGCAAGGTAGGCACACAGACTCCTCATGCTTCCACATGCTCATGCACACACCGCATGATCGAGGATAGGCACAAGCCCTCCCTCCACACACCCTGATGCACACACAGCATGACAAAGGATCGGCATACTACACCCCCTCCCCCCTCCGTCCCATCTCCCACGCCCTCATACACACAGTGCATGACGGAGGGTCGGCACGCCGCCTCTTGCCGCGCCCTCATGCAAACACTGCATGATGGAGGCCCAGCCGAACTTCGCCTCACTCGTTCTCACCTTCATGTTTTATTCTTGGCATTAGCTGGATACCGTGTGAGTTCTCTCTCTCTCTCTCTCTCTCTCTCTCTCTCTCTCTCTCTCTCTCTCTCTCTCTTTATCTATCTATCTATCTATCTCTCTCCTCTGACCACTATTTTCTTTCCATTTCCCCTCTTCCAGTTCTCGCCACTATTCTTTACTTTTTTTTTCAGCAACATCACTGGATTTCATTTGTTTCATCCTCCTCACATATTCCCGGACAGGTCAACATTTTCCCCACCATCCATCTCCCCTGACATACCATTCAATTCTTACAATCCTTTTCGGAAAAAAAAATCACTTGTATATCCTGCAACATTTATCCATTTACATTTATCTCTAAATTCCCTTGTTTTCTGTCCAAGTTTTGTCCTTTTTCCGTCCACGTAATCACCTCATTATTCTTAATTGATAGTCATGGTTATGTATGGACACATTCCCCTACGTTGGTGTTGGTACTCTCATGATTTATGGTTTCCTTCTGTGGGGTCCATACATTTTCCTTTATTGTGTTCGAGGAGGTGTGCCGCCGTGACTTTAATCTGCGTAAAAAGTTCATTCTGTGGTGGGTCATGAGCCACATACATGTGGTGATGACTGTGGAAAATGTGGCACAGAACTACGGCACATTGGCTTGTCTGTTTGAGTCAGCGATCTATAATGGATGATGTATATTTGGATGTTTCTTCTATATTCGTTTCCTTTCGCCACCTCTGACCCAGCTCTCCCACTCCCCCTATATCACAACTTCCCTCCTTCATTAAACCTCCTTCCTTTTCCTCGTCTATTCTTTCTTCGTTTCATCTTTTAACCCAATTCCTCCAACATCTCCTTCCCACACCCATCTTCCTCCCTCTCTTTCTCTTATCCCAGAATCCTCCCTTTACATCTGTCTCATCACCTCCCTCCCTCCCTCCCTTGTTTCCCTCCCCCAGTCAAGGTCACCTGTTGGTTCCCTCCACTCAGACCCACCTCAACTATGTCCAGTGATCATGTTCCCTCCCTGCCATCCCTTCCCTCCCTGCCTCCCTCGCCGTGTCAAAGTTACCTTAAAAAAGCCAAACTTTTCATACTTCGTCCAGACAACTTTCCCTCCAAACACTGTGAACCAAAAGTTCGCTGCGCGAAAATTGTCGGGTTATTAAGAGCAGACCGGGTCACCGTTTGCCTGACTGAACGAATAATTGCGCGAGAGAAAATTGTCTCCTTTTTCTGCTAAGCTTAAAATCAGCTTTATTCAGAGTCAGAAAATATGCCAACGTAAGGCGGCAGCGAGAGCGAGACGAACGGGTATGTTTAGGCAACGCTTGTAGAGTCATAGTTCGCAACTGCCTGGGTAACAGAAGGCTCCGGCTCAACAGAAAACAGTGGGTGTACAACCGACGTGGTGTCGTAGAAATGGAGCTGTGGCAGCAGGGAGTTCTGTAGCCTATGTTAGTTCATGTCAGGTAAAGAATCGACTCGAGAGGGAGATTAAGTTCTTTTTTCCTCCCCAACTCTTTTACTTGATGGAGGACATACCTTGCGATTAAAGATGACTTCAGCAGTGGTGTTGAGTGGCGGCTAGTGTTAGCTCGGGGTGGAGTGTGTGAGCGGCAGCCATAGCATTAGCTGGGGAGAGAGAGTGGGGGGGAGTTGGTGGCTATATTGTTAGCTTGGAGTGCCAGCTGACCCAACGGCTACACTCTTATAACATGCAAAGGTTATTGTTTTTGTCTTTTCTCTTCCTTCTCTCGTTTTCCTGTTCTCACCCTCTCTGTCATTACTCTCCCTGCCTGCCATCACCCTCCCTCCCTGTCATCACTCTCCCTGTCCACCGTCACCTTCCCTATCTACCATCACTCTGTCTACTATTACTCTCCCTGTCCACAGTCACTCTCTCTGTCTACCATTACTCTCTCTGTCCACCATCACTTCTGTCTACGATCATTCTCGCTGTCTACCATCACTCTCACTATCTACCATCACTCTCCCTGTCTACCATCGCTCTCCCTATCTACCGAGCACTGATGATAGATTTTCTTGATCTTTATTCCCTTCTTCAAACTCATAATTCAGTCGGAAGACAAAGGCAATACAGCCACCTGGCAATGATAAGAAGGGTCAAGGTTGCAATATCAGGACTGAACCAGAAATACCCTCGACTTGCAGTGTAGTTAGAGAATGCAGGAGTCTCGAGGACCCGATTCTGTGCACAGAAAACTTTGTCTGATAAGGTATGCAGAAGGCCTCCAGCCAGAGCCGCTGGAATCTTCAGCTGGAAGTCAGCTCATCTGTCATGCCTGGAATTCGAGAGACTATGGAGGGAATTTCTTCTGGAGCCGTGTTCCATGGAGACGGATATATATATATATATATATATATATATATATATATATATATATATATATATATATATATATATATATATATATATATATAATTAGCATTACAGAGACAGGTTATTTGCAATGAAGTTAAGCTATAAGATGAAGAATCTTTTATTAGAATTTCAAATATTGAGACATGATTCTTTTTTTTCAAAGACGACTTGCAATTCTTCCTTAGATTTTGTAAGTCTTTCTCATAAACTCGACGGAGCTGACAGTAATTTCCCACTTGATCATTATATTGTGAGAGGTAGCTCCTTGTCGATTGGTATGTCTTTCCTTTGATCTACATATGTAATAAGAAGTGAGGTGAACAGACGAGACACTTAATATCATCAGCCTCTCCAGTTACATGTCACTCCATAGTGGAATCTACTAGCAATCGTTGAATGTTTCTGACTAGAATTGATGTATGTCTTGCATTTCAATCCTGCCTCAAACGTTCAGTTATTAGAAATAGAAAAATATAGCTTCTACGACTGATGGAAACATATCTATTGTTGGGATAAAGCAACAGTGCTTTCTAGAACCAAAAGCAACGTATTTGATTGACAGAGAAACAACAAAGAATGAGTGGAGAGAAAATATTTCTTATTTTCTCATGTTTGAGAAGTGCAGCTGTGTAATGTCACCCACAAGAGCATTTTCAATAAAGGAAATCTTGTTGAAATCTTTGGAAACAGGTAAAAGCCAAGCAAAGTCAGGGAGTCTTGCTGGGTAAATAAGTATCGTGAAGTCTCATTGCACTCGGACTGAAGAGGGATGAACTACACCTGTAAATAAACCATGGGACACAGGGAAGCATTCACTCCTTTCCAACATATAATCTCCATCAGGAGTCAGTTATTCGTCTCCAATACAGTTCCTCCTCCAACACGTGCCAATCATTCCTCTTCAGCACAATTCCTCCTCCAAGAGGAGCTCATTGCTCGTCTCCATCACAGCTCCTCCTTCAACAGGAGCCAGTTGCTCGTCTCCAGCACACTTCCTCCTTCAACAGGCAATAGAGTACCATCAGGTAATATCCCTGTCAAGACTTCTGGTAATCCCTCTCAAACCTGCTTGAAAATCACGATTCTTTACCAATCTCTCGTGTGGGATGGTGTCAAGTGTCATCTGGCAGTCCTGGAACACATAGAGTCCGTCCTCCAATATCTCCTGCATAAACCAGAAACCTAACGTCCTTATGCCACTGTACACCACAACAGACACAGGATACTTCGTCGACTGGAATATGACATACGTTTTCTCAAGGATATACGCCAACAAGTGCCTGATATTGGCCTTTCAGGTCAGATTGCGTCCTTCTCCACGTCTGTCACCGGTGGTTTGCCTTCTGTGTTGTTGATATTGGTTTTCTGAGAGAATTTCTTCACTGCTGATGATTCCAATTCGTAACTTATCAGAGTATTCTGTCCCTAGACTTGGGAGATTCTTCTCAGAAAGTTGTTATGTCTGAAGGTTATATTGTTATTGGTGTTTCGTGTCTGATATTGTTACATAAGATTCTCTTTTAACGGTAACACAAAGCCAGATATTTAGAATTCCCTGATATACGTTCTGCTTTGAACTGCAACCAAGAATTTAGCTTCTAGTTTAGATATAAAGAAGTCAGCAAATATAGCTGTGTCCAACATTTCGCAAATAAAAGATAGCGAAATGTTAGCTCTCTGATAAGTATTGGACTTGTAGGAAAATCTGGATATCTTTCTAACACAGTTGGGTCGACTGCGGACAGAGTGCCATGACCAGAAATCGATCCTGTTTACATGTGTCATGTAATGTCATGTCCATGTCATGTCATGTCCACAGGTGTCCTACATACGTTCTACCTTGCCTCACCTATGTAAATCTCATGTTACTTCTGTGTCACCCACGCCAATATCATATTAAGGTTACCCATATCAATCCCACTACTTGTCCTCCTTCCCCCTTCAAATTTTCCGCTGATTCCCCGACGTCACTCTCATGAATGGGCGACCTGCCACTTCAGTCACACCACTTCAGTCACACCACTGCATTCATCCTATTAGTTCCCCTCCCGTGACGTACGCCTCGTATATATTCCACGGCCGATATCCCACGTGTGGTTTACTGCAGATTAAGCCAAGGCAGGATCATACCTAATGCTCCTCTGCGTCAGGTACTGGGCTGAGGCAGGAATCTCTCAAGGCCTGGTGAGGAAGCTGACGTCTTCGCCTCCCGATGACTTATGGTTGATTTTTCTTTTTTCTTTTTTGCCTTTATGTTAGCTGAGTCGCCACGGGCAGCTGGGGCGCTAATCAAGGCCATCCCATTAACGATACCCAGGTACCCATTTTATCAACCAACCCATTAGGGGATGGATGAACAACTGGGTTGACTGTGAACCGACTGCCCCAACCGGGATTCGAACCTATGAGCTCAACCTTGGGCGGCAAGTGAATGCGTCACGGTCAGGCACGCTAACCGCTACACCACGGGACTCCATTGATACTTGCGCGAAAGTACTCAACAAGCCAGATGTCTGTACGCCAAAGATTCTAACTTACATGTAATACCTCCATATCTTCCTATATCTTCCTCTACTTGAATACTTAATGTTTATCCAGACGACACGTTCCATATCTATGTTCGCCAAGGTAGAAGGAAACCTCTATTCCTGTGGAGTCATTTGAGTCGCTTGAAAAGCCCTCGTTGTCGTCCACAGCACAGCCAAGTCTTCCCCTCAGCAGTGTGCATCGTCAACCAGACATTGGCCACGACAGCTCTTGCTTCCACTCCCTCTTGTAAGACTGCAGGGGAAGATAACCTCTCCACCATAAGTTTTAATCCCGTTCTCCCTCGTCCACTCCACTCTTCCATTCTCCAGTCCACTCTCCATCTCCACAACATGCCCCGCTTCCACTCTCCAGTCCTCACCCTTCCACCTCACTCCACTCATTGCTCATCATACAACTCAGGAGTTCCCCAAAAGCAGAAGATGTATCGTTCTCCTGTTGTTGTATCTCACAAGGAAAAGCAACTCGAGTTTCCCTGACATTCTGAGAACTTATGAGTTGGTAAAGTCCGGCAGAAAACGTGAAAAACATTCCCCTGAAAATCTCACATAAGAGAATTGTTGGCAAGTTTCATTGCTCTCGTTATTCTTCACCAAGTGACCACCTACAGAACCTTTGGTAGTGGATTACCCACGTAAGTATACGACAAGACCACTACAGAACTTTTGATAGTGGATTACCCACGTAAATATACGACAAAGCCACTACAGAACTTTTGGTGGTGGATTACCCACGTAAATATACGACAAGACCACAACTCATTGGTTCACTACTCAGCCACACACGTCAACCAATCAAATGAGTCAACCACTTCTGTTTATTACCCGTCCGCCCACGACAATTTTACAATCATGGCACGCCAGTTTTATTCCTTTTCTCCAAGATGTATACTTCTGTCTCTGTTGTTAACTCCCCATTATCATCAGCATCTCTAATATCGAAAAATTAGTAATAGATAAACTCAAACAGTGACGATAAATGAGTTATCTCCAGTTGCCTGTTACCTCCGTATCTGCCTCTGTTACAGTATATCTTTGCTCTCTGATTCAAGTTGTTTCTCATTAACCCAACACTTCTATCCCAAGTGCGTAATTTCCACCCAAGACATGTGAATTAGTCTCAACTAAAACTATGATTATTTAGAAAGTTATATTGTTCCATTACCAAGGTAATGGGTGTTTGTTTTGGATGATTACCAGTTGGTGTCTATTAGAGTTGAGAACAAAGTCTTCTTTTTCGTTTAAACGTTGGTAGAAGTATACACTATGAACTGGTGTTTATTTGCTCAGTAGAAAGGTTTCACATGTCAACGTTTACCAAGGAGCAAGAACTATCAAAGTTAATGGCGAAATTATATTACTTTGTTTCGATACCATCTCTAAATCAATCATATATATATATATATATATATATATATATATATATATATATATATATATATATATATATATATATATATATATATATATATATATATATATATATATATATATATATATATATATATATATATATATATATATATATATATATATATATATATATATTGATCCGGCCTTGTTCTGACAATATCGAAATTCCTTGCAAACACTACATTCTCAGTTTATTGAATTCCATCTGCCAATTATTCTATTACGGGCAAAATATTTCCTCACATCCCCTCTATCTGTTTCTCTTTTAAGACTCCATTCCGATTCGCTGGTCCTCTCCTAGAACAAAGCAATGTATCCCCGTGCATATTTATCATTCTGTCTTTGGGATTCTCCGCTGACATACTATCAGGACTCCTCCACTCAAAAAAGTGCATTTCATGCGTGCATATTCTCTCTCTCTCTCTCTCTCTCTCTCTCTCTCTCTCTCTCTCTCTCTCTCTCTCTCTCTCTCTCTCTCTCTCTCTCTCTCTCTCTCTCTTGTTAAGAATAAAGTGAAACAAAACGAATATATAGTTCTAAAGGTACAGGATGAGTATGGGAGGGACTGCATGATTGAGGGAGATGAGAGAAAGAGAAATGGTATGATCTTCCATCTGATTGTCTTGCCACACACCAATCACCAATTCACCTCGAAAACATTTTCGAAATGGCATATTATTTGATCTTTATCATATCACTAACTTCTCATTTCTCGTTTGTATCTTAATGCAGAACATAAGAGTGAATAACACGAGCAAAGATACACATGTATCTTACCATTACGCTACAGAGGATAAGTCGATGGTCCAGGGAAAGGTCTACCTATGCTCTTGGCTGATGGGAATATATAAACAAGTTAGTGTCAGTGGAGATAGTGGAAGGGAGGATTGACCTTATAGGATATGACTCAGCCGTCATGTTCTGATAAGAGATGAAGGAAAATGGGAAGAGCATATGTGGATAATTTGCAGAGATATCGCGCGTGCCTTGTTTTGTATATAGTACTGTAACATTAAGTGAGCTTAATTCATGGACAGGATATCCCTCTGGGGCAATTCCTTCATGACTTTCATGCCCAGTTCCTTACCATTTTTCTCGTTACAAATCTTCCTTCTTCTTCGATGACCATATCATTCTACCGTTATGATCATACTTGGTAATCTGTCTTGGATGCTACAGATTACACAGGTTGCTAAATCTGCTTTCCAGAAATTGGGAATAGTTTTCAAATACTGAATATTCCTCGATACTGAACAGGCATCACGATTATGCAAAGGATTAATTTCCCTGTATAGAATATATGTGTGTCACCTGAGGGGGATTCTGGCTCAACTCGTTAACGTAACAGATTTCAGTCTAAACGAATAAACTCTCTTTTGTTGTCTTTATTTCTTTATGCCTCTGGTTCCTTTGTGTGTGTATGTGTGTGTGTGTGTGTGTGTGTGTGTGTGTGTGTGTGTGTGTGTGTGTGTGTGTGTGTGTGTGTGTGTGTGTGTGTGATGACAATATCGAAATCTATAAAGCTTAAGAAATGTAAGATCCCACCTATACGTTGACGGTCAGGTAAATAGTGCTAAAAGGAAGAGTCCGACGGGGGAAAGTTGCATTGTGTTTCTACTTGATTCTGACCCTTGGGAACCTCGGGAATATTGGACAGTTCAGCGGTGGATTACTGCACAGTGCAGTGGGTGATTTCCTTTGGGGATGGAGTCGGCGCCTGAGGAATGAGGCATCTTGTGTACTCTGAGGAGAGAGAGAGAGAGAGAGAGAGAGAGAGAGAGAGAGAGGATAGATAACATCAGGGATCTCACAGCACCGTAGGGAGGAGCGTTATATACAATATGTCACACGCTGGTAACACGTGCATCACTGACTCCTACGGATATACGCTGACGTCACACGATCTACTGACTCTACGAACAGAGAAACGGGGAGGTGGATGGACGGACAGAGAGAGAGAGGCAAGCGGACAGAGAGACAAGTACATAGTGAGACAGATTAACGAATGGCTATGATAACACAGGCAGAACTTGGAGATAAATAAACAAACAGAGAAGTAAAGAGACAGACAAATAGAAACGGACTGAAGAACAGATAGCCAGACAAACGAAAAGACACCTAAACAGACGAACAGACAGAAGGATAGACAGGGAGACTAAGCGACAGACATGCAGACAAAGTAAGAAAAAAAAACAGACGTTGAGATGAACATACGAACAAATAGACAGGAGAGTTAAAGACAGATAAACCATAAAACAGATGGTAAAACAGAGAGATGCACAAACGAGCAGACAACATCACTGTCTCTTCAGCTACGAGAGGCGACAGGTAAAGTGCGGGAGTCGATGTTACTCGCTTCGTTACCATAGGATGTACAGAAGAGAGGATGTTTACTGGGTGTGTGGCTGAAGAAAGTGACGGAGGCTGTGAACTTTCCATACGCTGGTGCATCAGATGCTCTTCATACGCTGCTGCGTCATGTGCTCTTCATACGCTGCTGAGTCAGGTGGTCGTCACCATGTGTTACTGGGTCTGGTGGCCACCATACGCTGCTGGGTTAGGTGGTCACCATGCGCTGCTGGCTCAGGTGTCCACTTTACACATGTGGGTCAGCCGAGTTAATAGAATCCCAGCCGGAGGCAACTGCCCTGGATTGACCTGGTTTCTGGTCAGTTTATACTAGAGCAGCCATGACCAACAAGAAAGATGACCCAACAGTGTATGTGGCTCACGTGTGAACCCAGTCTTTGAACGGATAACCCAGCAGTTCTGATCACTACACATGATAACCCCACACCGATGCATTTCATCTGGGTCATCTATCTGGATAAAAAAAAACGGTAGGAGGGACTGTCACTCTATGACGAGTGAAACTTGATTCCTTGATCAAGCAGTTCTCTTCTAACACAGAGATAGATATGATAGCCTGTGTTCCCTCCCTATATGTCGACATAGCACAGCCCACAAAGGCATGGTGCACTGTCAGAAACTCTGAGTCATGACCTACAGTCAATGAATGTGATCCAGATCTCTGATAACTCCTGCCCTTTCTACGTGGCCATTCTCAACTGGTCTTGGCCTCCTTACCTCTTCGTCAGTTTAGAATTACGTCAGCCACAAAATATGAGAATTTTATGGAACTTCTGTACTAAATCGGAGATCACCATCTATCTAAGAAAGAAGGAACCATAACCAATGAAAAATGATCAAGATGTCTGAAAAGGGAGAGAGAGAGAGAGAGAGAGAGAGAGAGAGAGAGAGAGAGAGAGAGAGAGAGAGAGAGAGAGAGAGAGAGAGAGAGAGAGAGAGAGCCTTGGCATCCTAGTCTGCAGCGACTCAGAAGAAATTTGCCAAATTTGCATTCATAATATCAGATATTACCAGACTGGCCGGAAATGTGAGCACCAAAATCAGGAAACTTTGTTGCTACTTCTGCAAGAGGTTATACGAGCAAACTTTAATTGGTAAGTAAACCGGTGAGCGGAACAGCATGACGGGTTGCTCCTGAGGCTCCAACTGGCCACAGCTGGTGCTGTCTCTGGGGTCACGTCTTGCAAGTATAAGTGGTGCTGTTTGGGGGCCACGTCTTGCAAGCACAGCTGGTGCTTTTGGGGGGCCACGTCTTGCAAGTACAGCTGGCGCTTTTGGAGGGCCACGTCTTGCAAGTACAGCTGGCGCTTTTGGAGGGCCACGTCTTGCAAGCTCAGCTGGTGGTGCTTGGGAACCACGTCTTGCAAGCACAGCTGGTGATGCTTGGGGGCCAAGTCTTGCTAGCTCACTTCTGTGGTTCTGGCCACAACTGGTGCCGTTTGGGTCTACGTCCACCTGGACTTCCTCTCTTTCTGTGGAATGTGTGGCTTAAAGAGGAGGAGAAGCTACGACTTTATGTCTTGCAATTGCTGGCATTTTTTTACTCTCGCCAAAAATACGTTGAGAACCTAAAGTTTTTTTACACGAACATCACCACTGAGCGCGTCATATGCAACAGCAGCTATGTACACAAGCACCATAGATTTAATGGTTTGTAAAAGTACCTACAAAGAAACGCGGACGCTGCATTGCACCAGGGTTTGCAGAGAGACAACAGAAATCTAGGAAAATATGACGAGAAGCAGATATCATAACAAACAGTATGTAAGAATCAACGACCACTCTCAAAGGCTGAAACGATTTGCAAGATAATGAACAGCATTGAAACACATTGAAACTGATCTGTAGAAGTATGGGAATAAAATACCCCAGTCTATCCTTTTCCAAAAAATGATACAATAAAGTTTGGAAACAATAACTATCGAAGAGATTTGTAAACTCCCACCAGTGAATAAACTATGGCGCCTTTAAGGGACGTGAACTCTGAGCATTAAGGTTTTAAGGGGGAAAAGGTGACTAGAAATGGAGGAGGGTAAGACATCCCCTGTAGAGACAGGCGGGACTGAAGGAAATAAGGAAGACGAGGTGGTGGTGGTGGCAAGCTCGTTTTCTGACGCGCAATAAACGTTTCACAGAAAACTTTAGATAAGTCTGTTTTTGTTGTTGTTGTTGTTGTTGAAGCAAACTTAGGGCAGAAGTTTTGGATAGTCAAATGGATCTTTATAAGGCGTCTCTTTTGGTTACTGTCTATATGTAAAAATATATGTATTTGAGGATTCATATGTAGATCGTAATATATATCCAAAAGAAGTGACAGAAACATATATACATATATATATATATATATATATATATGAAAGACACAGTGCACACTGTGGACACAGATCGTGATGAATAAGCAAGCAGGACAGGCAGTCCTAACGAACCATGAGGAGGTGTGTGTAGACTGGTGAAGGAGAGCGTTGGAAGGGAGGGAAGGCTGGAGAGAGGCGGAGAGTGTGTGGAAAGGAGGAAGTGAGAAGTGCGTAGGACAGGGAGGTATTGGATGACAAAAAGGGAGAGCATGTGGGAGGGCGAGATAAGGGAAGGATGCAAGAAAGGATTTGGACAGGTTCTTGGGTAAATAGAGAATACACTAGAAAGTGAAAGGAGTTTGGAGGGGTGGTGTGATGTTTCTTTTACTGCTGCGTAGTTCATGTTTGCCTCAGGGTCATCAAAATTGATTATTTATACCCAGAGTCTTATCTCTGCAGCAGCTGATGGTGAGGGAACAGCCATGAGTCATTCTAACCAGTGATATACAGGAGGTCTCACGTTGATAGTCTTCTCCTGCATGATATTTCAGATGGGACTATTATGAATATTGTCTAGTAAAAATCCTGTCAAAAAATATTTGGTAAATTGTTCTCTCGAGAGACTGGGGATATATTGCTGATGAAACTCTTCAGTCAGCATTCACGATATAATTCTGGTTCTCAGTCGCAGCAACATTCCACCTGGAATTCCGGGAAGGATTCCAGATCCAGATGGAATTCCAAGTGGGATTTCTGTGAACCGTTAACAGGGCAGCAACATTTGAGTTCCCTCACTGGACACTAGGATGGGACCAGGGGAACACCCTGCCTGACCTTCACAGAAATACTTCCATCTTTGTTCTAATTTCTCGAATGAGGCTCACTCATTGTGTGAGGCAAGGTTAAAGTCTTATATCAAGATGACGAATCTGAAAACCACGTAGGAAAATTAAGTGTAAGTCAGTCCCTTTCAAGACCCTCTTGTAAATTACAAAAGATTAAGATCTCTGACTGGATTAAACCAGGTTCCATCATAGGCTTTAGGCACGACATCAAATACGATTCGTATAATGGTATCTGTCAAAATACCTGGAATGATATAAGGTAGAAGTCCAGTTTCCAGGGACAGAGATTCAGATCTGGAGAGTCATGAAATGATGGAATGTTAAGACTCGGGTCTCATGAGTAATAGCATTATGCCGAGAGAGACCTGATTATCTGTGGCTGAACAGACACCTGAGTGTAATCTGATTTCCGAAGAACGTATAAAGTTGTTGGCGAGTAAGTGACAACAGGTCCTGAGTGTGTTGGCATTACCAGACTGATGTTGGCAGCGAGTGAGTGACAACAGCTTCTGAGGGTGTGTGCTGATTATGCATGAGAGAAATTGGAAGTGGGTGAAAGCAACTACATTTTGTGGGTGTGTGGTGGTAATGCCAGACAGATGTTGGCAACGAGTGAGTGGTAATAGGATCTGAGGTTGTATATTGGCAATGTCGACGGGGACATATGTTGGCAAAAAGACAGAGAGAGAGGCAGTGGCGGAAGAAGTCACTTGCTGATGTTATCAGGTGGCTGAGTTAAAGAGATGATCCCAAGAAAAGGTCTAATATTAGCTGAGCCAAGGGAATGTAGCAGCTGACGCCGTTCCAAGAATCCGGTGTAGGGAATTGACACTCTTGTGATAAGAAGCAGATACTCCTCCCGGCAATCGTAGCTCATATATACCCGTCGAATCTAGAAGTGTCAGACGCCTCCTCAGGTTGTCTTTGAGCTGATGGCTGTGGAACTCATCGATGGAGGCTAGAAGGAGGTGTGAAACGTCTGTCACCATTATGTTTATCGGAGCTGAACAGGTTATGAGTAATGAAATTTTTTGTAGTCATAAGAGAGGTGTGACTTCTTCCATGGGCTTCAGGGGTCATTTGTAGAGAGGTTCTTGTGTGACCAGAGGCAAACTTCCGTCTGGGACAAAGGAGAATCTTATGCCGTCTGTAAGGTCAGAGTGAAATGAAAAAAAAATATATATATATCGTCCTGTCCTCTAGCTTTATGTGGACATTTTAGGTACTAAGAATGAATAAAGGAGAGAGAGAGAGAGAGAGAGAGAGAGAGAGAGAGAGAGAGAGAGAGAGAGAGAGAGAGAGAGAGAGAGAGAGAGAGAGAGAGAGAGAGAGAGAGAGAGAGAGAGAGAGAGAGAGAGAGAGAGAGAGATGCTTGACGTGCCATCGTTTATCGGATCATCTATCGAAATATTTGGCGCAATACATGTGAATAGCGCCTATGTATTTTTGTACCAGATTTTTATTTTTTAAGCAGCTGAAAGACTAAATTGCTTCAGCATTCTACCCGCACTCAAAATCTAATTTTTAGATAGAATTCTTCTGTGATTCATTCGACAATTCACAAGAAAGAGTGACCAAAATTCAGCGTGAAATTTTTTATTTCGTGGATGTAGTAAGAGTCAGAAATAAGTTTAGTGAGAGCGAGGGAGAGGCTTTCTAGGGGTTTCAGGGTGGATGAAGCCGTATTTTCGCTCTTCCTTTCTTGGAGGGTTTGCTGGAGAGCAATTACTCCCCCAAGGTCCTCAATGTTCGTCGTTTCTCCCCGTCTGGAGATGGGCTTTGGAGATCTGTCGTCTCCAGACCCAGAGTATGTGGTTCCCCGTCCCTGCTGAAGGGGTGTTAGGAGGCAACTATCGTCTCCAGATCACTGGCCCGCTACCCACCCTCCTGCTACCTCTAGCAAGGTTTGCTGCAGAGTTCTTGTCTTCAGACCCGCGTCGCCCCGACGTCCTCCATTTTGCCCTGAAGGTCCGTCCTTATGAAGCTGTCGTCTCTCATTCCCCTTACTTCTGTTTCTCTTTATCTCTTAACGCTCTCATTCTCCTCCTCCTCCTTCTCCTCCTCCTCTTCATCCTACCCCTCCTCCTCCTCCTCCTCTACATCGTGCTCCTCCTCCTCTTCATCCTCTTCGTCCTCCTCCTCCTCCTCCTCACACCGTATCCTCCCTCTCGACCTTGTTTCTTCCCTAACCCTGTCCTCTTTCTCTCTCTTTCCTCCCCTCTTCCCCTCTCCCTCCATCACCCCTTCCCGCTCCCTCCTCCACCCCGGCCGCTCCCCCAGGCACTATCAAGAAACATGAAACGGTCGACGTCGCGGGAAAGAACATCCATAAATCCGGGATATTAATTTGATTATAATCGTTTCCCAAACTTCTGCAGTTCGAGTTTGAGAAAAGCTAATGCAGACGTTAGCTGTCGGGCCGGCTGCGGGAGGTAGGGAGGGGGCAATGGGGGTGGTTAGCTGAGGGTGAGGAGAATGGAAAAGCTGGGGGTGTGGGAGTGAGCTTGGTCGGAGATTAAAGACAGTGACGGAGTTAAGGCTTAAGGGATCGCAGGATGCTGAAGCCATGGACACAAATACCGCTGAAAGGGATGGATGATACAGGTATTACAGCCAGTATATGATGAATCCAATGCTGGGAAATTTAAATTAAATATTTTGTTTTAATTACTGGCTTCCACTCCCAGCCTGATGTTCGTTCTATGCCCACCACGACTTCCCGGATCGTACAAGAACGTTCGGAAGTGACAGATTGTCTCTGAACGTTTCTCTTCCGTCCGTTCTTTCCCCTGTGATTTCAGATTGACGTAACACCTTGAAAAAAACTTGAAGGGTTCAAACGTTAAGATAATTCTAGCAAGAAGGGTTCTGACACGAAGGAGAGGCCTGAGAAAACGAAGACCCAGGACAAACGTGACTTCGATAACCCGTTCCGAAAACTATGGTGTTTTGTGTCTATTGTTTGCATTACAGCGTATGTGTCTTCTGTTACCTGTGTGTGTGTGTGTGTGTGTGTGTGTGTGTGTGTGTGTGTGTGATTACTATGTGTGTGTTTTAAGAAGAGAGTTTTATACTCGTATTGCCCTGTCTCTAGACCTTGTATTCATGCACCATATCATTTTCACTGCAGTGTGTATCGTGGATCAAATATTCGAATCGTTTCTTTAAGGATAACAGAGGATGATTTCAACCACTTTGTTTAAGATGGCTTTCAAAACTCCCTCCTTCGTCCCGAAGGTAAAATCCCGGAGGCCACATCGTCCCTCCTCCCTAGCTAACTGAAAGAGCCATTTGCATACAGAGCTAAGGTTCTATCTCGGGTGTAGTGAGAAGAAACTGTTCAAGTTTAAACTGTGTTCAGCTTAGTTTTGACAGCTTTATGTGGGCGTTTATCGGAGCTGCAAGTTTTATACCTAACTAAAGCATTACAGCCCAGGACTAAAACCCTTTACCCTGTCTCCTGGATAGAATATCTTTTTTACCAATGGCTCCTGAAGCGAGAGCACACTGCCATGTCTTTATTCTAAATTTCTGAGAAATAAATATTATGAGAGTTTCAAATTGGAAATTTATCCAGATTTTTATGTCAATTTCTTTCCTTATCCAATCTTTCATTTCGGAGGAGACGTTACATACTTACTGAAATGGCTAAGTTTTTGTATCCGTGTTTATCTAGAAATTGCATCTAGAGAATGCAAGTCTTCCATAGCAAAATTATACGAATAAACCAGCGAAATGTATACCTATACTTCAACCAACTCCCACATACCTCAGTTAATGTCGTTCCAAAGCGAGACACACAACAGTTGTGTCTGTGACGAAACTGTGGGAAGAGAGAGAGAGAGAGAGAGAGAGAGAGAGAGAGAGAGAGAGAGAGAGAGAGAGAGAGAGAGAGAGAGAGAGAGAGAGAGAGAGAGAGAGAGAGAGAGAGAGAGAGAGAGAGAGAGAGAGAGAGAGAGAGAGAGAGAGAGAGAGAGAGAGAGAGAGAGAGAGAGAGAGAGAGAGAGAGAGAGAGAGAGAGAGAGAGAGAGAGAGAGAGAGAGAGAGAGAGAGAGAGAGAGAGAGAGAGAGAGAGAGAGAGAGAGAGAGAGAGAGAGAGAGAGAGAGAGAGAGAGAGAGAGAGAGAGAGAGAGAGAGAGAGAGAGAGAGAGAGAGAGAGAGAGAGAGAGAGAGAGAGAGAGAGAGAGAGAGAGAGAGAGAGAGAGAGAGAGAGAGAGAGAGAGAGAGAGAGAGAGAGAGAGAGAGAGAGAGAGAGAGAGAGAGAGAGAGAGAGAGAGAGAGAGAGAGAGAGAGAGAGAGAGAGAGAGAGAGAGAGAGAGAGAGAGAGAGAGAGAGAGAGAGAGAGAGAGAGAGAGAGAGAGAGAGAGAGAGAGAGAGAGAGAGAGAGAGAGAGAGAGAGAGAGAGAGAGAGAGAGAGAGAGAGAGAGAGAGAGAGAGAGAGAGAGAGAGAGAGAGAGAGAGACAGAAGTGTTATTACATGGAGAGCGAAAACGGACATAAACTTAAGCTGGAGGAGCATAGTATAAATATGGCACATGTTAGAGTACGAAGCAATGTTTCTTCTGAACAACTTCCTCTGCAACTTTACGATGCTTCTTTCCTTCTCCTTTCCTGATGCATCAGGAGTTTCCTTCACCCTCATCACCTCGTCCAGATTTTCCACACGTGTTGCCAAATATGTAGAATGTCAAAGCTCACCACCTTCTTATTAATCTGAGCTACACACGCCAATCATTCTGACCCCAAGCATCGCCACAATCTACAACCCTAATTAAATGTTTCTCTTCTCCCTTCGCATCATTCCAGGCGCCTCTTGTCCTCGGCTGGAATCCTGGAAGGAATATTCCACTAAACTCAGGCATTATGGTACATTCACCCTTAAGATCACAAGACTCGAACATTTTCCATGGCATTATACAGCTCTTCATCTTGTAAATGATTCGGCAATCTCAGTTCTCCTCAACTTCTCTTTTCAATTTCTCGTAATATTCTCTCGTGTAGTAACCTTAACCTAAACTGCTCACTTGTCGTGACACACGGGGGTCACAGCAGCGACCTTTACACACACACACACACACACACACACACACACACACACACACACACCAGGTGTAACCTCCTCTGCTTCCCCGAGACTACCTACGCTGGCGTGAAAAAGTTCGGCGCTGGAGCGTAACACCTCGGCGTATGTGCGTAATTACTGGGATACACGAGCCTTGAGAATGTTTCCAGGTGACGATAATCATGATGAGGTGAGGCTACTGGTCTTTGAATGGGTTCTTCACTGCCCCAGACTCCAGCAGATTCTCCTGCGACATTCCAAACTTGTTCTTTAATAAACTTGCTCTGGATGTCCACATCATGCTTGGGGGGAAGGGGGTGTTCTGGGAAAAAGTACTCAGATTAAATCTTGTCATTACGAGGAACTGAGCAAGAGAGAGAGAGAGAGAGAGAGAGAGAGAGAGAGAGAGAAGAGAGAGAGAGAGAGAGAGAGAGAGAGAGAGAGAGAGAGAGAGAGAGAGAGAGAGAGAGAGAGAGAGAGAGAGAGAGAGAGAGAGAGAGAGAGAGAGACATTCAGAAAAAGCACCCTTCATCTTCCAGCGGCTTTAGATGAATGTCTGTGACCTTGGATGCCAAGCCTTAGGATCAAATACTAATCTTCACCGTTACCACCACCTGCCTTCGAGTATCAAGAGCTCCACATACTCAGACAGCTCCTTTCCAGCAGTTCCAGGTAATTATGAATCTCCAGCAGCTTCCAGTAGACCTACAGGCATGGAATTATTGCGCAGACTGTCTTGCACTTTTAAAGATCTTACAGATGGGTAAGTTAACCTTCGACATCTTAGGTGAGCGTATGCATTAGGATGCATTAGGACATTCTTGGTGGAACCTCGGCTTCCGTTTATATTCTTCAAATGACTGGCAGCGTCTCTCCAGAGATTCCAGGCGAGTGGTCTCTTTCAGAGATGTCTTCTGGGAGCCATTCACTTCCAAGTGGTTCCAAGTGAGCGTCAATATTCCTCTCGTTTCATTTGAGAACCAGCCCCTTCAGTAGGTCCCTCCAGGCAAGAGTAGGTCAGATTCCAGTATTAACCATCAGATATTTTGCTGTGGTTCCAGGTAAGTGTCAGCCACTGTCTTGACTTCCAGTTTTAATGCTATCCACCTACCACGTCCTCCACAAAGAGGGTTAGCTACTTGCCACTAGTTGAAGGAGTGTCATCCAATTACCACAGGTATCTATTTGTGTCAACTGTCTTCTTCAGGATCCAGGAGAAGTGGCGGTTCATAGTTACTGGTTCCAGAGAGGGCGTTAATTACCTTCTTTAGGCTCCAGATGAAGAGCCACCCACTCGCCACAAGTTCCAGAATGACTTCCAGTCATTCCCTGTAGATTCCGGGAGCATAGCCAGACATCAGCCACGTGTTAATGGATGAGTGTCTGCCCACTTCCATACGTTTGTTCCAGAGAAGAATCAATCACCAGCCACAAGCTTCAACAGGAAAGTCAACCACCATCTAAAAGTTACGTTGGGATAGTCAACTAAGAACAAGAGGATTTGGAAGGGAAATCACAAATCAGCCACAGTTCCTAGAGTAGTGTCAGACACCTTCTAAAAGTTTTAAGTAAAGTTACCGGTGCCACAACGTAGGCACAGGTCTCAAAAGTTATAAGAGGCCTTCAGATACTTACAATATCCAATACAAAGGAACACCGTCACAAGAAATGACGATTTCTAACCCATTATAATCCCCACAACTTTCGTCAAAGCTCAACGGCTAATCATAGAGGATCAGTATGAATAAGATAAAGATTTTATAAGCTGTTAAATTTCTTGGCCTTCATGAATAATTCTCTCATTTCTTCCTCATTCCAGTTTAATCTTCTGCATTTTCCTAAGTATTCCAGATTGCAAACTGTTTATGTGCTCCAGCCTTCACGACCATCTAAATGCCTTGAGATAATGCTCTTTAAAGCGAATGGATCCAGTTACTGCTATTCGAAATTTCCATTATTTGTTTAGAACGTTAAGGAGATTAAGGTCGGCTTCAAAAAGATATTCACTGGGATGTGAGACGCCAAGTTAAGGCCTAGAAAGACGGACGTGTATAATTCACTTCTTATATCCACCCTCTATATTTGGTACCTTGGTGCCCCGAAGGCTTCAGCTGGTTTAACGTACGTAAAAGAGAGAGAGAGAGAGAGAGAGAGAGAGAGAGAGAGAGAGAGAGAGAGAGAGAGAGAGAGAGAGAGAGAGAGAGAGAGAGAGAGAGAGAGATAGAGAGAGAGAGAGAGAGAGAGAGAGAGAGAGAGAGAGAGAGAGAGAGAGAGAGAGAGAGAGAGAGAGAGAGAGAGAGAGAGAGAGAGAGAGAGAGAGAGAGAGAGAGAGAGAGAGAGAGAGAGAGAGAGAGAGAGAGAGAGAGAGAGAGAGAGAGAGAGAGAGAGAGAGAGAGAGAGAGAGAGAGAGAGAGAGAGAGAGAGAGAGAGAGAGAGAGAGAGAGAGAGAGAGAGAGAGAGAGAGAGAGAGTATTTTATTATCAATAAAATTCATATTAATCTTCGTGCCCCATATCGAATCTATTCTCACATTAAAACGTCTAGACGAACAAATAAAGATGAGACCATCATTATAAACCTAGCAATATGAGGTCATAATGTTTCTCTCGAATTTTTATTGATGATAATGAAATAATTCGTACAGAACTTTATCACAGACACATGGAGAACAATCTTTAATTTACTACTTGAAAAGTACGACTCCCGGTGTGTCTGTCTTTCTGTCTGTCTGTGTGTTTTTTACCAGAATGGAATTTATGACCCGCCTCCTTCCCCCATACCAGATTTATTCTGACATTAAATTCCCAAGAGGAAGAAACACAGGCCAGGCCATCGTTCAAAGTCTGTCCATAAAACGTCGCATTTATATATTTTTCTCTCAATTTTATTGCCGGTCATGAAATACTTGGTGCAGAATTTGATTCTATACTCATAGTAGCATTTTAATGATCCTGGATCCACTGAGCATGGTAGAAAAAGTCTCTTACCGATAAAAAAGAAATAAATGGATGTCAAATGGCCCTAAGGGAATCTGAGAACATAAATTGGTCATCGCTGAGGTTGTAGCGTGGGCTGAATAGCGAGTGGCCTATTTTTTTTCAGTATTCTTCTTGACTGAAATTCTTTGGAACGAGGAGCAACATGTATCCTGAAGCCATACTTCTCTGGGTACGTTTCATGTCCTTAACTGAATAAATGATGTAAATCTCATCTTCGTTCTGACGTCATGAGGGGAAGAATAGATAAACGAACCTCATCACATTTCCCTCATTACTGAAGTCTGGCCCTACGTGCATGATTGGTGAAGGTAATGAGTGAGGGAACTTCATCAGTACTGCCTCTCACTCACCAGGAGCATAACTGGTTCTAGTTCTGCCTCTCACTGACCAGGAGTTTCATCGGTACTGCCTCTCACTCAATAGAAGCTTAACCGTACTGCCTCCCATTAACTAGGAGCATCACTAGTTACTACCTCTCACTCACCAGGAGCTTAAGCAGAACTGACTCTCACGCACCAAGAGTTTCATCACTACTGCCACTCACTCAGCATTCATCACGGTCCCCACCACACAGACTATGCCTCTGAGACCAGCTTGGCTTTTCCAGTTACCTAAACATGCTCACGTTTGTCAGAGTATCTGAAATGAAACACTTGATTAGAAGAACACAACTCTAGAATCACAATGAGCTTCTGTTGTCTTCTGTTTTTCCTGTCATAGATTCCATGCCCTTTCCGACGCTGTGACATTGTATATCAAGAATCAACTAATTTCTTCTGTTCCAAGGGGTCATTTCTCAACTTTTTTTTGGTTCATATCTTTTCTCTTAATTCTCCACTTTTTCATAATACAATATTAAGATTTCTTTTCGTCTTACACCTCTCATTCTTTATCGTCCTCTCCTCATTCCTCTGTTCTCCTTTTTCTCATAACCTCTCATCTTTGAATTCAAGATTCACCTTCCTGAATAATTCCTGTCTTAATTTCTCAATATTCCAATGAATTAATTTGATTTCAGAGGATCATTTATCCTTTATGCCTCTCGTTTTCCAACGACTACTTCCAGTCCCTTTTTATGGCTCATATGAGCTGATTACTCTCACTTCACTGGTTCATGTCCTCCTTCCAGTTCCTCACCCCGACTCCCACTCACCCCAGACCTAAAGCTGATAATGCCTCCAGCCTCCCACAGACATAAGAAGGACTATATTCTCTTGCTTTCATACCGGCTCACTCGTAGACTTCCTGAACGATTTCTCATCCTTTGGTCTAGTTCGATCCAAGACGGATTATGCATGGTTCCTTTGGCCTCGGGTGTTGACTGTCTTATATCCTTGTCCTTAGAGTGTCACAACGCTCTATGACTGTCACTTGCTTCATGACTGGCCATCATGCCTATAGAGCGCTACACACCTCCATCTTTGATCTAACTTTTTGAGATGCCCTTCGTATGGTGCTGTGTATCATCGGCCAAAGTTTTGAAAAAAGATCAGAAAACTTTTGTAGTTTATGTCAGAGATAATGATCTCTGACGACGAAGACTTGTGGCCTAATTTCCTTTTGTGTGATAAATCTCGTCTAATAACGTTATGCGTCATTCTGTCAAACTGTTGATCATTTTCTTATAACTTGGAAGTTATTTTGTAGATCGATCAAAAGTTACAGATCATAACATCATGGGAGGTAAAAACATGTTTTTTATTTTTCTATTTTGAGGGTCTTTTTACTTGCTTCTGTCCACTTAAAGTGACAGGAATAACTGGAGACTTGCCAAGTGAAAGAGTAACTTATTTTCACAGTGTAACTGCCACACAGAACCAAGAACGTCTGGGGAAGCACGTTCCGATGTGGGACGAAAGTCTTTTGTTACTGGAAACTTACAGGCCTTGTGCTAATAAACTGTGGCCGTGTGTGAGTGTGTGTGTGTGTGTGTGTACAACCTTTCACACCTAAGAGTGGTAACTGCGTGTCACGTACAGTGGTGTGTCGTAACTCTGTATCGAGAGAGAGAGAGAGAGAGAGAGAGAGAGAGAGAGAGAGAGAGAGAGAGAGAGAGAGAGAGAGAGAGAGAGAGAGAGAGAGAGAGAGAGAGAGAGAGAGAGAGAGAGAGAGAGAGAGAGAGAGAGAGAGAGAGAGAGAGAGAGAGAGAGAGAGAGAGAGAGAGAGAGAGAGAGAGAGAGAGAGAGAGAGAGAGAGAGAGAGAGAGAGAGAGAGAGAGAGAGAGAGAGAGAGAGAGAGAGAGAGAGAGAGAGAGAGAGAGAGAGAGAGAGAGAGAGAGAGAGAGAGAGAGAGAGAGAGACGAGGAGAGAGAGAGAGAGAGAGAGAGAGAGAGAGAGAGAGAGAGAGAGAGAGAGAGAGAGAGAGAGAGAGAGAGAGAGAGAGAGAGAGAGAGAGAGAATCGTACAATTATCTTTGGCTTTTTTTTATGTTCTTCTCTGTGAATAAAAGACCATCGACCTGAGGTGCGAGGCTAAAGTTACGGACAGACCCGCTGAGTAATGAAGATTGGGCGTCCGCCAGAGATGGGTTTTCAGATCCCTCACTAAAGACCAAGTATTTCTCAATTGTATTCTCTTGTTCCGAAAAGGATCTGATTCAGAAGAAATACCGAGACGAATCCTCCTCCAGCCCCACTGTCATCAGAGTCGACAGAAATCAGTGTCTGTTTATGTAATGATAGACGGCAACAGTCGTCCAGAAGCTGTTGAAATACCTAGTGGTACCACAATCACTGTGTCATCAAACGAGTAAGCCCTGGGCACAGCTCTGGAGCGAGCTAATGAAACAAAAACATTTGGTGAGTTTACAAATGATGTTATCTGCTCAGCCCACCAACCTGGTTCACAGCATTGTTATACTAACACTATGTCTTACAATGACGATGATCAGGATTCAACTGAGGCTGCGACCAAAGCCTAGGGAAGAAGAAAAGAGCCTCATTGTGCTCAGCTTAAAGATTGGAGATGTACCATTGGCACAGGACAGGCAAAGCTTTGTGTCCTACCGAAGCTGAACTGGTTCGATTCTTATCAGAGGAGTCAGTTAGCAGTCCATCTCCAGACGAGACAGTTGTAGTTGCTCAGGGATTCGTGAAGGATACACATGTTGCGCGCAATGACTCTCTCACCGACGCCACAAATCTCGACGATTGCCATGGGAAGGAAATACGCACTCGGGTTATTCTTCACTGTGTGAATGGAGGATCTGATACGATTGCGGTGCTCTCCGTGACATAGATAGACTGCTGATGCCCATATTATGTTCTGTAGGAGGGGTGTGTGTGTGTGTGTGTGTGTGTGTGTGTGTGTGTGTGTGTAAGTACTTGAGGATGCAGGCAGGAACACACACACACACACACAGAGGAGGCCAAAGTTCTTCCCTGTGAGGGAGGTGTGATCAATACCTGTGGCTTTCGAGCAGGCCTCTCAACTTCAAGGGTTCTTGTACAGTTTCTGCGTTTCCATTCTCTGGCAGGTTGTGTCACATTCTTATTCCTGTTTGGCCACACCAAGCAAACAAGCTGTCAGTGTCTTTCTTCATTACAAAGGCACTCATTTCCCTAGACAAGGAACTTGCTCTCTGGCGAAACAATGGTGAATGTGAAGTCATTTATATGCATTCTACGAGGTTTCCCGAGGTGGTCTTGACAGGCAAAGCAGGAGTCATACTTTTTCAGGACAACACTGGACCTGTGCGTCCGGCCCCAGCGAGAGACGCTGCTCTGCACCACCAATGTATTTCCAAACCTTAATTTCGGTTTTAAGCCACAGGTTTGCAACGTAATCTTCCATCTGCCACAACTGTGAGATGGGAACCCAAGGAAACGAGATCATATTAGATCTCCCATCCTTCCCGGTTATGACTTGGGGAAAAATGTAGTGACATGAATGACCGAAGCCTGAAACGAGGTCACTTGCAATGTCTAATACCACATAATACATTAATGGAAAAACCCTTCATATAAATTCATCCTGAATGTCATAGTCTTAGATGATCAGTATAACAGTGTGGTGGTCAGAGGGCATTTCTTATCTTTGCATGTAGGCCTTTGTGGTGAAAATATGACCTTTACCAGACATGATAACAATGAAAAACATTACCATAAGATAGACTAATGTTCCAGTGGTTATCTGGATGCTGACGATGTAAGGAAGTGGTCTTAGATCATTTCAATCAAGTAAATATTCCATGAATACTGTGGAAATGGCAGCCATGATATTAACCCAATATTGAGAGTTGAGAACACACAGTTCAGCCCGGCACACAAGGATTCTTCGAGTCAGCAGGCCCAAGTCAATAGGAATCCAGTGCATACCACATCACAACACAATTTCCCTCACCAAATCTCACATTATGGAAAGGGAGGCAGACTTAGAATTTAGCGCCAGAGTCAAGCAATAAACCCGAGTATACAAGCTGGCCATTATTTTCATTATTAAGTGCAACCGATGCATAATATTGCTGCTTGATAATAAAGGATGCCTCACCATTTGAATGCGGCTAATTAAGCTAATCAATTAGTAATATCGTACACATTCTATTTCTAATTAAATATCAAGGGATTTAGTGATCGGATGGTGTTTGTATAACTTCTGCAGGACTAAACAAGGTAATTCTCCAATTAAACTTGCATTCTGGAAGGATTTCAGCTTAATGTCCATGGTTAATCAGAAATGCTGGTGTATGCTCATTAAGTCCAATACACTCTCGTTTCATGATAACTCATCTTCAAGATTATCAGTAAAACTGAGAGTGTTCTAATAGATACTTCCACCTTTATTTACTTCTATATTTATTGGTGTTTGCTGCTAAAGCTGATGTGTTTGTTTTAGTTTTAATGTATTGTCAGTGGCCATGCACTCCCAAGCATTAGTGCTGGTCTGTTTAACCCCTGCCATGGTCGGGATCATGTGAGAGTGGGGTTCTGTGGTACGTTAGGTAGTTAACATGAGACATGTGGCCACACCTACATACCTGGCGCATGTCCTCTACGTGAGACATTGTTTGTTTGCTTTCTATAATCTTTGAATGAGTCGTTAAAAGTCGCTAAAGTTCTTGAGTAGTTTTACTGTGTGGTATTTTTTACTGTTTACAATTTGCAATTGTCCATAGAGTCTTGAGTATAATGAAGTCGCCTGACACTAGAGTGTGACCCGTTGTCTTATTTACCTCCTGTCGTGTCTCTTGTTTACGTCTCGTTTATGTCTGGTTTACCTGTGGTTCAGCAGTCTACAGATGATGACGTGCTCTGTGTTTACCAACCCAGGTGTCCAATCCTGCCGCTAGAGGCGCTCCATGACGGGTGGGGTAGGACGGGTAGCCTGCTTGAGAATATTGTTGATAAAAAGCATTCTAATTTCTTCTGTTTTACGTGACTGTTATGATCTTCATTTTGGTATAAGTCCTCCGAATATGATCTAGTCACTGTGAAACAGACGTGCAGATAAACAAAGAACCAGACAGACGGACAGGCAGACAAACATATTTTTATCAGGTGGTGAAGATAATCAAAGCTTTAAAAGTAACAGTGTACACTAATGACACAAGAAAACAAGTGGAGTTTCCCTGAGGACCAGGTAAACAAAACTCACCAGAAAGGAAAACACACAACATTAAGCAGCCAATTTTTTCAAGTTTTCACACTTTTGACAACTACCTTTCTCCTGTGTTTTACTGAAGAAGGAGAGAAAAAAAATCTGTTTTAACTTTTTTCCCTACTTTACAGAAGAAAAGTAAATCTTAACTTTTTTCCCTCCGCAGTGGGGTTGGGAAGACTTGATATGTACTTTTCGTTCCATCATCACATTTTACGTGGTTAAGCAGATTATAGAGCAAAAGACATATGTTTTTCACACAAATTCATATAAGACTAATCTATGAGAGAGATGGAGGTAAATCCGATTATGGCCTATGGTACAGAGTGGAAATGAAAATAGTGATTCAGATGATAATCTGTGGAGTGCAGTAGATGGGAGGGACTGACTGGGCCAGGAACCTCACTAGTGTTGTACTGCACGTAATTACAGGTGGTGGAGTGACTGTTGGTGCTAGGCATCACATAATGAGAAATGGATTCACGTATCTGGTCCTACAGAAAGAATTTTTTTACGTGTTCTCGAGATATTTTCAACTCTAGTTCTCATGGACGTTTCAAAGATGTGTGTGTGGGTGTGTGTGTGTGTGTGTGTGTGTGTGTGTGTGTGTGTGTGTGTGTGTGTGTGTGTGTGCTTGATCATCTCTGTCTCACCTGAAGAACAAATGACAAGAATAAAATCAACGTTATATTCCTAATTACCATGACAGCGATCACTGCAGCTCAACATGGCAATGGAAACGTTTCCACCGGATAGAAGGTCGCACAGCTCTACTTGTGAAAGAGAGAGATCAAGAGACGCAATTCATGGAGACGCCAGGCTCCAGGGCTGTTCAATTAACAATGTTTGTCGCTGATTACAGAAGAAATTTACTTTTTATTTGACCCCCGATGATGCTAGTAACAATAGCAATAAAGTCTGCCGTGACTCTGGATTAATCATGGAGGAAGAGTATATGCCAGCGTTGTTGCCTTTATTAATCATGGTCGTACAATATGTTATTTTTATTAATCAGGGTCGAACAATATGTGCTTATGTCGTTATCTTTATTAATCATAACGGTGCATTATGCATCACTGTCGTTATCTATATTGATCATAGTTGTACAATATGTGCTAATCTCATTATCTTTATTAATCATATCGGTGCATTATGTATCAATGTCGTTATCTTATTTCATGGTGATGGTGCAGTATGTACCAGTGTCGTTATCTTTACTGAATGGAAGAAAAAAATATCTATTTATCAAATATACGCAATAAATAAAGAATGATGACGATGAAAAAATAACACAAAGAATACATCAAAAATTACTTCAGGTTCACGTAAAAATAACTAGGGAGAGAGAGAGAGAGAGAGAGAGAGAGAGAGAGAGAGAGAGAGAGAGAGAGAGAGAGAGAGAGAGAGAGAGAGAGAGAGAGAGAGAGAGAGAGAGAGAGAGAGAGAGAGAGAGAGAGAGAGAGATTCAACCTGGCTCTTCTGGATGAGCAAATGGCGATCTATCATTCACTGACCCTGCCTGAGGCAACACCTGAAGAGGATCGAAGCCTATCTCAGGTGTCGTTCACTGTAGAAGTAACATCTCATTGCTTAGGGCAACACTTGAAGGGAATCCAGGCTTGTCTCGAGTGTTATCCTGTACAGCTAACATCTCACTTCCAAGGAAAATACCCAATCGTCTAAATTCCCTTCAAGTGTCTCAGGAAATACGATCCATTGTTGAATCCCTCTTATCTAAAACAGATGCAGTCCAGAGGATTAGGTTATGTGAATAGAGAATACGAATAACAATGATCAGGAGACAAAGATTAATCACTGGGATGGAGATCTAGTCATTGCATACACTTGGGAGATAAAGAGATAGTCTGAATACTGATTGTGTTAGTGCGTTTATAGTCTCGTGCATAGTTTCAGTTTACGAAAAAGAAAAGTGCATAATGAGATTTATCGCCATGTTTGTCTGTTATCTTAGTAAAGAATGGAAAGATCAGAGCTGGATTTATAGAATCATAAATGATAAAACCACATATTGTTATGTTTTGCTACTACTACTACTACTACTACACACACACACACACACACACACACACACACACACACACGTACTCACACACATAACTACAGTTGAGCTTCAAGTGATATGGAAAGCCATTTAAACATCTAAGACTCTTGAATATTTCAGCCCATGACGTCACCTGTAGCATTATTGAAACCTCATTTACATCGATGACTTCACCTGTGACATTACTGAAACCTCATTTACATCTATGTCGTCACCTGTGGCATTACTGAAACCTCATTTGCATCTATGACGTCACCGAAAAGCTCTCTTTACGTATGGAGAACCCTTAGAGGCGGTCTCTAGTGCCAAGTGCTGGGTGTGGAGGGTTCTGGAAACCCACTAGTGCCAGTTGCAGGATGTGAAGGGTCCTGAAGGCGGCTCCCAGTGCCAGCTGCCGGATGTACAGAGCCCTAGAGGCTTCCCCATGCCAGCTGAGAGGCTTGGAGGATCCTGGTTGCCACAAGAGACAACTGCCGGGCACTAAAGAGGGACCCACACACCCCCAGTGTTGTCTAGGTAGCTATATTGAGTCTAGCAGTGGATTTCAGATCTTGTCGTCTTGTTCCAGCAGATCTAATATGAAATGAGTCTCTAAGGGTAGGGAATTTTTTTCGTATTTACATGGAAATGATCTCATCTTCAATCTTTTTCTTCTATGTACAAGCACTCTGCTACCATCTCGCAATATCATATGGGAGTTTGAAAAATGAAACTGCAATGTTTGCAGCGTAACGAGAGCAATGTTTCGTCCTATACACATCAGTAATGACGAGGAACTTGATCTGATGTCATTAGACGCTCTTCTGCCCCTTGGTTCCAGATGTCGGCCTTCAGCTGGAACTGCTGGAAAACTCTTCGCAAAACAACTCCCAACACATTACGTATTCTACGCTCTTCGAAATTGATTTTATGTTCCTGGAAATACGGAGGGCGTTTCGCGAGGCAGCGCCTCACGGATTACCCAAGAGGCGCCTCCTGGAATAATTCAGACGGTCCTGGAACAGACGAGGACATCGGGTCTGAGCTCTACCTCGACACTGCCAGCATATCAGGCCAGAGTGAAGACGACGTCGAAGTGTGGCAAGCAGATGGATCAGGTCTATTTCGTCAGTTGCTTCTTTCCAGCTCCGTTTACAGTATGTGTAAGGGATGTCAGTACCAGCAGCCTTCAGATGTTGCTCTCTGTATACTGCGCCGCTGTATCTTACTCTGTGTCCACTGCGCTGATGGATGTTTGTTGGACTGCTATGTATTGTAAAGGTTTAACACGTGCTGTACCGATGCTTGCAGTTGGTTGTCCACAGAACTGATCAATATTTGCTTGATGATTACCTGCCTACTGCCAAGCGTCTGCTCTACTAATATGCATCATTCATAATGCCGTTATTAATCGCACTATATTTTTGTGATAGAAATTTAACAATCAGTACAGTTCTCAATGACTGTTTGATTCTTTTTTTGTATATAGCGGGACAGATTATATAAGAGAAATTTGACGAAGACGTCTTTTAGTAATTCTAGATAAGAAATCCCTCAAACCAGTAGGAAAAAGGAGGGAATGAAATGAAAAGTACTCCATTTGGAAGTTCCCAAGATTCTTGATGAAGGAAATTACACCATACGACTTCCATTTATCTTTGCAGCTTAAGGATCGAGTGTAAATGATATTCAGAAACCTCTGCAATATAGTTCTTGATCCTCTCTCCAATACTCTTGTTTTGAAGCCATTGTAACCTGGCTACTTTATCCTAGGTACGTATCCCCTGTCTTGTATGTGGGCTGCTTCCAGCTCTCACTCACCCTCATTAGTGAGTCGCACTGACTCATGAGCTGTTTCATAGTGTGGCCTTCAATGCCCAGTAGCTTCACGCCCTCCTTCTTCTCTACCTCAGGATATCTCTTTTGTCAAGGAACTTGTGACTGTGTCCAGCTCCTGATACCTATCTGAACCACAGCGTTTTGTTCTGACTGTTACCATCAGACTGCACGCTAGGCCAGATCCACTAGTGACGTGTGGCCGGTGAGAGGAGCTTTACCAAAGTCATGTCCTTGCTCTACCACAGTCCCCCAGCTCACGTCTCCCGCACGTCCCTTTTTCCCTAAAGCCTTGTAGCGCCAACACATCCACCGCAACCATCAACATCCAACACTATGGACGAAATATAAAGAAAGAAGTCACTGGATAGGTTTTTTTTTGACTGACAGAGACCTGAACACCACGACCGAAGGAGAATTGAGACACAGAGAAGGTTCTCTACAGTCGATGTCATACATGTGTAGTGAATACATATGTATATGACACGAGTGCTTTCAGTTCTCCAGTTTACATATCTAACTGTAACTGAAGTAGATGTTGCATGGAAATCAGCCAGGCTGCTCGACAGGACGGAACAGCATGAGAAAAGCATTGCATTAAATGATAACTGTTCTGTTGAATTGCTGCGAATTAAACAAATGTTGAATTCAGGAGGAACGTTCATGCAGAGGGATAATACATTATGATTCCCTTTGCTAGTACACAGTTTCTTAGTTCAGTAAAGGAATACTAGATAATTTTTCTTGCTTTTATCATTCCACTTACAAAAATCTGCTGTATATACTGTTTCAAAGTCAGTTTGCAAAATCTCGGTGATTTGATGGGAGAAACAGGTATATATGTCATGACTTCCGCTTGAGATAGAAAAGCGAGAGTAGGATAAGAATAGAAATAAGAAGTATCATTGCTGGTGTCCCGTTGTTAATACTGCTACATGTTACTCATGATGACCAACGAGGTAATGTTTATAACATTATAGATGAGAACACAACGTGAGAGATGCAGATAGAGATAAGTACGCCAGACTAGACATACAATGGCTTCACTAAAGGACTATGGGTATTATCTGGTCCTGATTCTCTCATGACTCCTGTCTGTAAGTCAATAGACTTACACTATTCCTGGTGCGTCACAGTGGACACCCGATCTAATTTTTACAGTCACTTCTTACATGATATTTGGTCGAGAGCCACATCCCTTTTGCATGACACAAATCCCCCTTTCTAGACACAGACTATAACATCATATCAACACAAAAATTCATTAGCTTTCACAACGAAGAACCACTGAAAGGGATGCTAATCTCCCTGACTGCCCTAGCAGAACGTAGCAGAAGCGTGTTGGATACTGTCTAGTATTCCTTACATTCTGACAGTGTGGGACGAGTTGCTGAGTATATCAATTGCTGTCTGTTTACACCCAGCTTACTGCATCACCATCTGAAAAGCTGTGAAGATTAATCTCACTTGCAAATTATGTATTACATATATAGACCCTGAATAGCTGGTCTGATTTATGTGCATAATTTCGTGAATCTTGAGCAAGAGTTGGTAGCAATATGAAATATTTTTCGAGACGACGAGAAAGGGAAAATTTTTGGCTCAAGCTTTATAACATTATTTAATCAAGCCAATTTCAGTCCTTGCCATAGGCGCTATTTACCCTAGATACGCCCCTGATTGTATTCCCTTTAAAGATTCTTAAAAGTCTGTGAATCTGTGTGAAATTTAACGAACAGAGAAATCCTATATTTTCTTTTAAGAATAACATTCATAATGAACCGGCTACACGGCCGGGAAGTAATTCATCCAGATTTATCTCGGTGATAACTGCATCATTAGGAAACCCCAGCTGGTGGACAGCACAGTTAGGACGATAGTTCCCCCCCCAACAACCTCCAGTCCCAGCAATAAATCTCCTCCACTGACGGACGGCGCCAAAAATGGTTTCCCAGGCAGCTGGGAAGTGGCTAACTTGCTGCCTAATGACGTAACAAATAGTTACTGGTGGATTAGTTTGAGATATTAATTTTCTTTTAGTCTGTGTGTGTGTGTGTGTGTGTGTGTGTGTGTGTGTGTGTGTGTGTGTGTGTGTGTGTGTGTGTGTGTGTGTGTGCCTCTGTGAGATGTTAGTAGACTTTTTTAAGACTGCATCATCCAACAATAACCCAGAGGGTCAGTCTTTGTCTCAGACCTTCCAGTCCTTTTAAGACTACATGGTCCCAGACCGTCCCAGAAGGTTAGGCTGTAACAAAGACATTATCAGTCTTATCAGACCACACCACCGTCCTGCATCGTCTTAGAAAGTCAGTCTTTGTCTGAGGCTTTATCAGTCTTTTTTACAGACTCTCCTCCTCATTACCGTCTCAGAGGTCAGTGTATGTTAGATGACACCTTAGCCAACACCAGCTACCAACTGAGATCTTCTAATGACACATGAAGATTCGATCCTGAATGATGTTCTATAGTGCCTGCAAAACACTATACAAGTCGTCAGATACCAATCGTTCGTTTACGATCATCGTATGAACAAGTTATCCGTGGTTGATGAGGCAATTTACCGGTCACATAAGTAAAATGTCTTCATAAAACCGGTTATATAGCTATCCCCCTGATGCAAATATCTTGTTAGCAGATGCTAATCGAAACCATAAATTTCTAACATCATTATGAATCAGTATCGAAGCCACAGATGATCCAACACATTGCGTTTGCAGGAGATAATTTCAGGTGACCTGTCAGCCAAGCGGGCGAAGGAGAAGTATGAGTAACTTGAAAACCCAGAAATTCGGCTCCACCGTCGTAAACTTCTTAGCTCATCAGGAACCGATGATTGCCGTTTTTAGAGCCATTAGCTTTATGACCAGTGAACGTACCTTGAGATGACGTCTTTGTCATAAATTCTCTCTCTCTCTCTCTCTCTCTCTCTCTCTCTCTCTCTCTCTCTCTCTCTCTCTCTCTCTCTCTCTCTCTCTCTCTCTCTCTTTCTCTCTCCCTCTCTCTCTCTCTCTCTCTCTCTCTCTCTCTCTCTCTCTCTCTCTCTCTCTCTCTCGTTTCTCTTCCTCTCTCACCACTGTTCCAGCTACGCCGCATTTTCCTTTCCACATCCAGTATTTACCTCACTAGACCCTAATTATTCAGAGGCCCTCACTTATTTCCTCCTGTCCTGTCATCTTGATATCTCAGTCATGTGACTGGGAAAAAGCTCAGGTCTCCTCCACCCCATGCATACATATTCACCCTCAGGCGATAAAAACATAATACCGACCCGCCCTCTTTACAGACGTCAGCAGGTCCTCAGAAACTTTACACACCCTTGGCCTTTCTTCTATTGCATTCGCTGCAGAGTCGCGCTAAATTCATGATTTACAGGTACCTAGTTAAGGGTGAACCCCCACCCACACCCTTGCGACTAAATTAGGTACGCTCTTGTCGCCAATTTTACCTCAAAACCAGAATAATTACATAATTCCATTTTTATAGTCTGCTGTGTGTGTGTGTGTGTGTGTGTGTGTGTGTGTGTGTGTGTGTGTGTGTGTGTGTGTGTGTGTGTAAGGGTTTACTAATTTTTGAAGAAATTGGTTCTAAGAAAGATTAACTATACAGCTTAAGACTATCGAACTACATTTCTTATTCATAGTTGCATCCAATGACTCTGAATTTGCTTAAAGGCTTTCGTAATCACAGTACATTCCATTGTATACACACACACACACACACACACATACACACACACACACAAAAGCTATCAGTCATCTTTAAACTACCAGACGGTAGTTTGGAGATCCTGTGTGATCCCTCACTCGATGGTAGTTTGTTAGTTAGTCTCCCTCACAACTGTCTTCCTCGAGCGTGTAGAGTGTCACACACTCGAGGTGGATCCTCTCTCACGGGTTTGGAAGGTGAGCACAACCGTTGTCTCTCTCATCCTCCTCACGTACTGTTGAAGCGCCCTCCATACAGCCTTGAAAGAGAAGATGTATTTTCCCTCAGCCTTATGACAGAGGGTGGTAAGAGGGCACTCTTATATCTGTGGTCTGAGGGACTCGTATAAGCTCTTGAGACACATAAGAGAAGGTTGAGAGCATTACCAGGGTAGGTCCAAGAGAAGAACAAGAGACAGAAGGTCCAAGACTTCAAAGGAATTTGAGGATTATCTTTTCGTGGGTGGGGTGGTATGTATACTGGCTCTGAGGTAAGACTCTGGAATAGGTAATTATACGTATAGCTGATAACAATCACTGTGTATCATGCTGGATCATTATACTGTCCAGCGGAACATCTGTGTGTACAGGATGACAAAGTAAAATTCTTGTGTCATTATTTCCATGGGTTCTCAGAAGGTATGATAGAGCTACACTAACATTATAATCTAATCATGAAGTAATTGTGATAATTCATTCATTCGCTGTAGCATGTGCAAATAACCGGATTATGTGATTTTTCCAGGATCGTAGAAAAACTAGAAAATGTGATATTTATAGCAATGTTTCTCGATGTTTTGCCAGTACGATATAAAAGGGATCTGTACCAAAATAAACGTTCAGGTTTACTATGTATTTGACCTGGTGTTTACAGAAGCTGATCCGGGGACCATCACCACGACCTAACTCACCCAGGAAGCTATTGTGGATTTATGTAATGGGTGTACATATACCAATTGCCCTGTGGTATTTGAGTAGTGTAAAATCTCTCTCTCTCTCTCTCTCTCTCTCTCTCTCTCTCTCTCTCTCTCTCTCTCTCTCTCTCTCTCTCTCTCTCTCTCTCTCTCTCTCTCTCTCTCTCTCTCTCTCTCTCTCTCGGGATGCCACTTGATGGGAACATGTAAAAGGGGCGTCGTGGTGGGCGTAGTGTAGGAGGGAGCCAAGGATCAGGGAGGGTGGAGGGTAAGGCTGAGTGAGGTGCAGTATGAAGGGTGAGGAAGCCACAGGCATCAAGTTCCTCCTCAGGTTCTTCTCGTCTCGAACTCCAGTTCTTTACAAACATCTCATATAACGTTCATTATGGCCACAGGTCCAGGATTCTCCTCAGTTTTATACATCGACCAACTTACCTTCCGCCACTACGGCCAGACTGACGCAAGGAAGCTGGCATTGGTCACATTGGGGTGCGCACAGCGCCAGCAAGACTGGCACCAGATACATCATCAGCCATCTAGTGTGTGGGAACAACCATGTTCTCCGACCGTGGATCACGACCAACCTCTGACAATAGACTGACCTCAGTCTTGACCGAGGGAAGTACTTGAGTCAGGCGCACACTTCTCCGTCAGGCTACACTGCCCAAGGCTGTTGTCTTGCCACCGTCAGTAAAAAGTGTAATAAGTTTTATCGAGCCATTTTGCACGCTCTCTGAAGGCTCTCGGAAACGGGCAGTAATCGCCATAAGGAGAACTAAAATGCTATAAACTTTTTAAGGAAAGTTTTGCTTTCGGTGAGTGGGTTTGAGTGGGAGGTGTGGGACAAGAGAGCGGAGTCTGGAGGGAGAGGGGTTGGTGGTACAACAGGAAGAACGTGTGGTTGGTTGTGGTGGTGGCGATGGTGGCGTTGTGGTGGTTCTAAGGTGGCAGATGTATTACTATCCTTTAATCCCATCCTTCCATTTCTCTATCTTCCTATCTTTCATTCACCATCTTCTCCTTCACTTATCGCACTAGTTCATTCTGCCCCTCCATTCCTCTGGTGGAAATAGAGAGCATTCTGTTCACTTCATTTGGTAACTTCGCCATAGGCCAATAGGTTTTCTATTCCCCATTTCTTTTATGCACTACTCTCTCTCTCTCTCTCTCTCTCTCTCTCTCTCTCCTCTCTCTCTCTCTCTCTCTCTCTCTCTCTCTCTCTCTCTCTCTCTCTCTCATAATCCCAGCAGGGTAGAAGTAATACTGCAAGTGACTACAGAATGTTGCATGGAGTGTACTGGTTGTATGTGTCTCGGTGACAAGATGAAGGGGAATAATGAGGAACATAGAAGGACAGATGGAAAGTATAGACACGAGGATGTTAAGCACATCATCTATAACAGCTCAAAGGAGTTAGAATGTACATAAGCTGTGTTTGCCGTTGTTGTTGTTTTCTTAACATGGTTTTAAATACCACAATACACCGGACCTCTCGTGCCTGCTATGCTACCTGACCCCTGATACACACGAAGCATGGCTCCTGTGTTGACATGCAATATGACTATTATTTACTGAGCATTTTAACTGTGCTAACTTTTTTCTCTTTGGCCATGGCGAGTGAGATGAACGGTCACACACTAAAAGTTTATCAACTGACAGATCACAAGACACAGAAGTGATCTTAAATCCATGCAAACGAGACTCCATCACAGTTCAGACTTTGTTTACCTGGTCAGTGAACAACAATAAGAATGTGGGAATTGGTGATTACCCAAAGGAACTGGAGGAATCATTTATGTGAAGATTCTTCTCAGTCATGTTATCCATTTTCTCCCTAGCTTTGTCCACTGCTGTCTGTCTGTCTGTCTCTCTATCGTTTCGTTGTTTACATCATGTACTTCCTTCTTCCCTTCTTATTCTGTCTCTTAATTTCCTCTGTCCCTTATCATTCTACTGTTACCTTCCCTGACCATCTTTTCACTCGCTTCTCTTTCCCTCCCTCCTCAGGCAACATCCCCAGACGTGTACTTTAGTGAGACTGGTAACTCTTTGTGTTAAACGTAGAAAAAAAAAGACTTTTCGAGATGATGGAACAAAGTTGCAGAAGTTTTTGTTTGCCCAGATAAAACACAAGGTCCTCAGGAAAAATAAGTTACTAAGCGTTCCCTCCGTGTTGACACTGACATTTTGCTAGGGAAAAATATAGATTAGTCTCTAGTTACAAGAGGGAGGTCAAGGTGCATGAATTTGCCATCAGTGGACGACAGGAGAAAGAGAAGAGACATATGACAGATGCAGCTGAACACTTCATGACTTATGTAACTCATCAGTTAAGCCTCATTACTGAACACTCTTCTGACTTGACCTTTTTTAATTGCGCCATATTCTGCTTCTGATCATCACCATTGTTGACTGTGGCGTGCAAGCAAAATTTATCATTATCTTCAACATAAAGCTGTCTTTAAAACTATAGCATAAATGAGCGAAACTCGTTTGTGTAGTAGTACATTCTAACTGTAAATACGTCTAGATGGAACAAGGAACCAACACAATACCAAGGTTATAAAAATCGCGATCACTTAAGTCTTATAGAACTATAAGGATTATGGTTGTAAATTTCGACGGAAGTAGATTTTCCTTTACCTGTGGTGAAAGCGGCCATGTGACCTGAGGAAGGAATTATCACCTCGATTACTTGACCATCAGCAGAGGGAGTTGACGGGGTCGCGCAGCTGGTGAGGTGTCTCTCTCTCTCTCTCTCTCTCTCTCTCTCTCTCTCTCTCTCTCTCTCTCTCTCTCTCTCTCTCTCTCTCTCTCTCTCTCTCTCTCATTTGGTTCAATTTTCGTCTAACATAAACACGCGAGCTGAGCAGCCGTCCGCCAACCTTTACTGTTTATTACACTTTAAGTTGGATCACATAAACACACACGTAAGTATATATATATATATATATATATATATATATATATATATATATATATATATATATATATATATATATATATACAATTTGCTTTTAGGAATACCAGGGTATTTTCGTTACGTCATAACAAAACTGTAGGGCATGTTTCTTGATTGGTTATACTTTTGAAGATGACACCACGAATGAAGAGAATGGATCGAAGTTCTTCTCTGGAATGAATGAGACAGAGAAGAGTAACCCTGGAACCTGGACCTGCACGTTTGCTGACGAAGCAACAAGAAGGATCTTGGCTGAGCTGGGGTCAAGGTCTTGAGGACGGGTTCGAGGCGGCTGCTGCCAGTACACACATGTGGTGCAAGATTTAAGGTCCATTAGTCGTTGTTCAAGCTCTGGCAGGCTCGAGCATGAGATGCCAAACGACGCTTAATTACACGGGTCATTAAGAGAGAGAGGAAGGGTGGTCAAGATCCTGGTGGTGAGATAAGCTGGTGTTTAGGTGGCACTGAGTGTCAAGGGTACACAGTTTATGGTGTCAGAGTGTTGTTGTTGTTGTCAGGGTAGTGTAGGGTGGCCACAAGCTGGTCATACTGCTGCAGGGAGATGGCCTGGGAGGCTCATGGTTCAGGGTTGTTGCTCCACAACCATCTCGAGCTGGGTTTGGCTCTAGTGTCATGATGCGCATGGTAATGTGACAAACTAAAAATGAGCTATGGTATTAAGTGTATAAATCCAGTGTGTATTGCCATCACAAACTGGGTTGTGTAGTCCGCCAGACAAGTAAAGGTGATGCAGCTCTTCACTGGCCAGCATGTCTGTAGGTCAACGTTGGTTTATGTAAAGAGCTTGTCTGTGCCTCCTACTGCTGCTACTGCTGCTGTAGTGTCAGAGCAGAGCGGTGGTGATAATCCATGACCACTGGAGAACCTGGCAAGCTGTTGCAGTGTTATACTGTCTCCTTATGATCACTGGAGAACCTAGCAAGGTGTTTCAGTGTCATACTGCCTCCTTATGACCACTGGAGAATCTGGCTCCAGTGATGCATAAGAATGACGAAGTCCACTGACACATAGTACCTAAATACACTGCTAACATGTACCACTGACGCTTATAAAGGACTAACAAAACCGAGAAAGATACTGATACATTATATTGATATATACAACGGACACATGACACTGCCACATACACACACGTTGCTGTCATATACCATCAACAGAGCACATCCCCATCATGACTTACCACGACTCGCGTTAATTAGCAGCAAACAAGTTGCACTGTCTTTGCTGTCCCTCCTCTTCTTCTTGCTGCTGCTGCTGTACCCTCTGCCCTGATAACCCCACTTGCTACTACTGATGTTGCTGCTTTTCATCTTACTGCTGCAGCTGATTAGCTGCTGTTCAGCCTATTGGTACAGCTGTGACATTTATACGTATATATTTGCTGCTTCCTCATCCTCATAATCCTACTGTTCTGTTATGGATCCCACCACTGCTCTTTCTCTGCTACTCCTCCTACTTCTGCTGTCACTCCTCTCGGCTATTGACATATAATTCTTCCCTGCTGTCACTCCCTGCCTCTGTTACCGCTTGCAAAGCATCCTCCTCTGATATCTCTAATAATATTCCTCCTACAGACATTACAACAGTTACTGTTCCTATTGCTTCTTCTGTCGTCGCTTCTGCTGATATTGCTCTTACAGCTAAGCAGGTTCTCTCTCTCTCCATCTCTCTCTCTCTCTCTCTCTCTCTCTCTCTCTCTCTCTCTCTCTCTCTCTCTCTCTCTCTCTCTCTCTCTCTCTCTCTCTCTCTCTCTCTCTCTCTCTCTCTCTCTCTCTACTTCTACTACTATTACTACCACCACTACTACTACTGCTGCTACTGTTGCTGCTTCTGCTGTTGTTGCGTGTAACAGCATTGTCCAAGTTAACACAGCTGCATCACTTTACTGGTACTGATAGCTTTGGTACTGCAGCTGCTGCTAGTGCTGTTGCTGCTGCTCCTGCTGTTGTTGCATCTGTTGTTTCCACCCCTGGTGCAGCTGCTTGCCATCACTGCCAGCTTCACTAACTTCTCTCCTTAAGAAGAAGCGAACCATTAGCAGCAGCTGAGCTTGGCAGGAAGGAGAGACACCAAAAAACTAACTCTGTGCTGGAGTTTCCTACATGTTATGGTTTGGCTGCCAAGGTAAGACACACGGAAGGTTCTGATCCAGTGGTAGTGGCTGGCGAATTTCGATAATGCTTATCTCATACGAAGATAAGACTAAATGTAATCATTCTCAATATAAAGCTTTTCTAATCAGCATTCTCTAGAGACTGGATACTACAGATTATCTTGCAAATCAAACTCATTTTCGTAATCAATTGATTACTTAAATATTTATCAGGTCAGTTATTATGGAAAATCTAGATGTGATATTTTCTATATCATCTCCTAACATGGAATGTCCGGATGTCCTATATTCCATATCTTTTCCCAAAATAGTGTAGTAATTATCATGAACCAGTCTACAATGTTATATTATGGTCTTGATATTTACCAGCAACCCGTGTGCAAGGTTATCCTGGATGCTGTAATTATCAGAAGCCCATCTGAAGGTTATTTTGGTTTTAGTAATCATTAGAAACTCGTCTGCAAAGTTATCTTGGATGTAATAATCATCAGAAAATCGTCTACGACGTAGCGAAGCGCCCAGTTTGGTATTGCGTTGGCTTCCGCTGCTCTACTGATCTGCTGGAGAAGGAATCTCTCTCTCTCTCTCTCTCTCTCTCTCTCTCTCTCTCTCTCTCTCTCTCTCTCTCTCTCTCTCTCTCTCTCTCTCTCTCTCTCTCTCTCTCTCTCCCCCCAGAAACGGGAGAGGGGACGCTGGTAAAGCAACACCACCATGGCAAGAGGACGGACAGCTCTGGGGAAATCATCAGCAGGCGAGGGACTCTCGTCACTGTTCTCATAACTTGAAACTTTACATATCCGGCCTTTGTTTAGCTGTGAGAGGCTGCCTCATTAACACAGAGGGTCCCGCGGTGGCCTCAACCCTCTTGATAAAGAAGACGGTATTGGCGTCTACTGACAAGCTGGTGTCGATGTCTTTACTTGTCTATAGCATCCTCTCCATATGGTCTTCATTTGTCTGTGGCAGGCTCTTTACTATGTCTTTACTTCTGTGTGGCAGGTTCTCTATACTGTCTGTTTTGCTTTGTCGTACATTCTCTATACTATCTTCCCTTGTCTGTGACAGGCTTTCGATACAGTCTTCAATTGCCTGTGGAAGGCTTTCTATACTGCCTTTACTTGTTTATGGCAGACTCTCTATACTGGCTTTACCTGTTTATAGCAGACTCTCTATACTGGCTTTACTTATAGATAAAATCGTCTTTTGTACATATTTTTTTCTAAAATGATGCCGATGCATGATCCTGAGATTACAAAACACATGTTTTTATAAAAGAGAAAATCATTTTGACAGATTCTCGCACTTCTTAAGGATAGATAATGGGAAACCATGTCTATTCTCATGAGAACCCCATATTAGTGTATAAAATTGTATTTTCTCCAACAAATTGCCCAAATTTCATACTGATCCAGCTTTGGATGGTTGAAATCTCATTAATAATGCGCAATCATTAACTGATACAATGACTATTGTATGTATGCTTGGATTTAATGAGCATAAATCACTAATTGGTCAATAAGCCACGATTTCTGTTTTAGCAAAAATTTTTCAAGGACTATAATTCTTTTTTGTCTCAAATTACATACTATTTTGAGTCTTACATCATTTTTTGTCTTCAAATTACATACTATTTTGAGTCTCACATCATTTCTTTGTCTTCAAATTACATACTATTATGAGTCTTCCATCATTTTTTTGTCTTCAAGAATTAATAAATAAAAATTACTAAAGATAAAGTTATCGCTGTATCAATAAATGAATATCCAGAGATGATAATGTTCGTACAAATCAATTAAAGAAATACCTTTCATTCAAGCTCATTTTCAGTGATTTGAAACTCTCATATACTCCTGAAAACCTTCCTGGAATGTCCACAGATCTGGGCAATGTTGTGGACTGGTACAATATTACAGACAGATACATTCCTCACTGTGAAACATTATCGATACTTGGCGAATTTGGGGCAATGCTGGCACATGATAACTAGTTCTTACTAAGAGTATACTTGGCTTCTGGTACCAGGCAATGGTTGAAGATGCTACAGATACTACACTGTGCACGCTTGTGGACTTATATTTTCAAGTTATATATGTGCGTGCGTGTGTGTGTGTGTGTGTGTGTGTGTGTGTGTGTGTGTGTGTGTGTGTGTGAGTGTGTGTTCATTTAACTGTGAGTGTGTGAGGGTCATAAATTATTGGGGTATATCCCCATCAGTTCGCGAGAGTGTGTGTGTGTGTGTGTGTGTGTGTGTGTGTGTGTGTGTGTGTGTGCAATTGCTAACTTATAATATACGAGGAGGGAGTTTTACGCTCGTGAGGCCCACCCATCTCTTTAACTTTCTCTGTTATCGTAGAACTTTTCAGACTTCTTCATGCTGTCCACATTCATTATCCCATAATTCAGCTTATTCCATTCATCTACTAACCTTATGAAAAATTCTTTACACCCTTTTGAAAAAGTTTCCTCTAATTTCATGCTATGTCGTCTAGGTGTTGTATCTATGCTTCTTTCAAAGAGCTATACTGTCTCCGTTTATGTCGACAGCTTTGAGCACGGATGTATGTGTATACTTTTAAGCACGTTTATAAGTACATATGTATGTAATGTAAGTATGTATTTCCATGTTATATTTGTGCATTCCTGTATACGTTTATAGGTTTGTCTTTCCTTCTTTCCCTCCACTAGGACCTGGGCTGTGGAGGCTTAACAGGACAGGGCTACGGAGGCCAAATAGGACCTGTGGACATAAAATGCCCAGCAGGACCTAGTGATGTGGAAGCTCACCAGGACCCGAGCTGTAGAGGTGGCTATCAAGGGAGGGAGACGTGTATGAAGGAGGTAACCGAAACCTTATAAAGGAGGGTTGGGAGCCCATGTAAGGGATCAAGCCCCTATAAAGGAGGGAACTGAGCCCTTATAAAGGCTCACTCAGTAATCAATCTTTTGATATAAATTCGTGAGCGAGGATGACGATGGGTAATAATTTCCAGGGCAGGCCATCAGCTGAGGCAGTGCTTTATGTGAGGCACTAAACTAGACTTATGGCCACTGGTGGGGCAGGGGGGCACCAGCTGACTGATCCCACAACTGTCAGAGAACATGTAACGTACAGTTGTTCACCAACAACCATTGAAAAACCACATGACTCGTCCATTAAGGTCACCTGATATAAATAGTGGGAGAATCAAATTAGTCTGGTTATTAACCAATATTGTTACACTTTTCATTTATGCTCACATACACGATTCTCTCTTCAGTTTCCCACTGAACATCAGGACCCAGTGGTGTGTGTTTACAGAACACAAGTTGACCCATTGTATACATAGTTGCTGGTGCACAAAACTCAAAAGAAATTCAGGTATTAACGACACTTCACATCAACACTGTTGGACCAAACATGTATATATGCAAATGAGTATCCAGGTCACTCCTATCCAGAGGTCAGATAAGTGCACGTACGAACACACACGGAAGCAGTGGCTGACGTCCGTGTCCTCCCTGGGTAGTAGTGCTGACCTCTCCTGTCCTATCCTCCCCCTGGGTGGAAGTACCAACCCTCCTCCCCTACCCTCGTCCCCTCCAAGTGTAGCTGGACCTCTCCACACACCAGCCAGCGTTGCTAAGCCTCTTAACAAACGCAGCTGATGATGTAACTTGATACCGTCCTCAGACCAGCGTGTGGGCAACGTCTTCGCCACTAACAACCTTGGTGGGGCTCAGTAGCCTCACGTTGATCATTAAGGCAACCCTGGAATAGTGCAGGTCCTTAGCTCTCCTACCTCTCTCTCTCTCTCTCTCTCTCTCTCTCTCTCTCTCTCTCTCTCTCTCTCTCTCTCTCTCTCTCTCTCTCTCTCTCTCTCTCTCTCTCTCTCTCTCTCTCTCTCTCTCTCTCTCTCTCTCTCTCTCTTCCCTTACTCTCCACTCACTCCTCACTCTCCCTTCTCCCTATTGCCTCGGACACGCTTTCATTTTCCATTCCATTCGTTTTTTCCCCCTCTATTTCCTGGTCAGGAGTAGCTGCTACGTGTTTTTCCTCCGTCCACAATGGATGCACCAGAACTCACGGTCCATTTTTCGTGTGTGATCCAGGGATGGCAGTCGTGAGCCAGAGCTACTCTGCCTTCCCACAGGAGAATCCTGGCTTTGTACAGACCAGCAAATGGACTTGTGAATTTTGTAGAGGGATTATTACAACCAACGCAGCATATGTATGGTCTTTGTATACTCTCTCTCTCTCTCTCTCTCTCTCTCTCTCTCTCTCTCTCTCTCTCTCTCTCTCTCTCTCTCTCTCTCTCTCTTCTCCTGTCTGCATTTACTCAGACTTGCCTAAATTTAGATTTTCTTTTTAAGGTAAAAAGAAAGGAGCGAAAAGTGTAGGAAACAAGATACCTGAATTAAATGAAAACCTTGGAGAAAGATATCAATATACCATGGGGTATATATCATAACGACCTTGATCACATATAATACTTCATAATTAATCACTGAGAACTTCATCCGTATTAATCAGTCCACTTAACTTTACCATTCAGATTAATGCGTCTAACCTTGTGTTGTGCAGCAATTTATTGCCTCCAGTGTCGGTCGAGCACTTGTGCTAGCTAAATGTGTGGGACTGTTGCTGGGCACTGATGGTGACGAACTGATTGGGATGGTGTTGGGAACAAGTGGAGGTCATCTGCGTGGGACTTGGTGCTGGGGACTGATTAAAGTGGTGATGAGGACAGGCGGTGGCTGAACTGTATGTCACTGGCTCAAGGAACAGATAGAGGCTAACTATGGTGGGACTGGCACTGGGAACAGGTGTTATGGAACTGTGTAGGATCGGGTGCTGGGGACTGGTGGAGGCTAACTGTGTGGGACTAGTGCTTGGGGGAGTGTTGGAGACTAACTCCATGATACCAAACCAATGTAGATAAAGGACCAAGACCACCATACCTTAATGTGAGGAAGATGTTTAGAAATAAAGATACCTTAACCTATGCACTATTCCTTGGTTTCTAACTATCAGTTCCTCTTCCGTCAGTCATGATTCTGGCCTGGAGGAAGACCTCCATAGTCAACAGAAGGGGCGTCCTTCGAGGGCAATGCTCCCAGCCCCAGCCAACTGCCTGAGTCTTTGATGTACAGAAGGCAACACGTCATCACCAGCGGTTCTAAATATTACAGTGAACTGTGGTAAGAGACCGCTGGGTCTTCCCTGGATCAGAGGACTGTATACCACACCCGTGGCGAGGCAGACCCGGGTGTTGATGCTGGATGGTGAGGGGGTATGTGTGGATCCTCGCCTGGCCAGAGGGTGAGCCGTCTTACACGTCCATAGCAAAGATCAAGTCTGCAAGTTTAACGTGAAGAGCTTGTGTCTCCTGCCTGCCAGGATGGATGACTGACACACGTGCGTGCGTCACACGGCGTCACAAGTGGGCGTGACGGAGGTGTACGACCGCTAATGCAAATCCACCGGAACACTAACAGAGGCTGACTGGAAGGATAAATATACGTATTGCATGTATCTCTTTCGCTTTGTTGACAAAGGATTACCTTCGGTCCAGTATTTCCTTCCAGATGTTTGCCCAAGGTTCAGACAACACGACGTCTGAATTCTGAGGAGTGTGTGGTTTCGTCAGTAGGTTCAATACGTGTTTAATCATTGAATGGAAGCATTTAATGTACTCTTGCAATAGTTTCGCCTGAGGATGAATGTGAACAAATATTTATACTTTGCATATCAGTTCAGCCATATGGAAGAATAATTGTCTGTCTGTCTATCTGTTTGTCTCTTTCTCTTATATATATATATATATATATATATATATATATATATATATATATATATATATATATATATATATATATATATATATATATATATATATATATATATATATATATATATATATATATATATATATATATATATATATATATATATATGGCAAAAGAAAGTAAGTGTAAAAATATACAATTTCGAATATTGTCAATACTTTGTTCATTTGAAATTCCGAGAAAAAAAGATGAACACAAATGGACGAGAAATAAAATTTGTTTATTCATGGAGTAAATGAATATGGATGTCGGTGCTTTTAAACCATGGGAAAGAAAAAGAGATGGTAGGGTACCATCAAGTGATATATTCACTCACAAGTAAACAATCTCTCTCTCTCTCTCTCTCTCTCTCTCTCTCTCTCTCTCTCTCTCTCTCTCTCTCTCTCTCTCTCTCTCTCTCTCTCTCTCTCTCTCACGACGTCCAATGAATTAGAAAACAATCTGCGCGTACCCAGAGTCAGAGGGACATGATTTACGGGCCACAGGGGAGTGTAAGAAAACGGAAAATGCCGGCAAGAGGAGATGATTTACATCTTATTTTCCTACTGGGTAAAAGTTGGAAGTTGAAGGACAGGTATATTGCAACACAAGCCCTACTCAGCAGTGCCCTTGGGACGTCACAGTGAAGTGTGTGTTATGGCAAAGATTGAGAGAAAGAGAATCTTTTGACGTAAACGTTAATGGAATATCCCTCGACTGGTTGTGTCTGAGAGAATTTTTATGACACACATTTTGGCTTTGTATAGACTGACACAATCAAGACGAAGCCATACTTATATCTTTAGATGCGACCCTTGTGAGGCAGCCACAGTAGGTTCGGAAGATCTCTAGAGAGAGAGAGAGAGAGAGAGAGAGAGAGAGAGAGAGAGAGAGAGAGAGAGAGAGAGAGAGAGAGAGAGAGAGAGAGAGAGAGAGAGAGAGAGAGAGAGAGAGAGAGAGAGGAGAGAAATAGCTTATTTGAGGGAGAGTTTCTTCATACTTGCTAAATTGTTTTTCGTTATTTGGATACTTTCGATACAATTCACGTAGTGTTGAGTGTTAACAGGTATTCTGATAACATGTACCTAGCCCTTTCTAGGCAAATTTTCGCCTTAGGTATTCGTAGGTGTATACTTTCTTAGCACACTGTACAAGGAGGAGGATTCCTAAACTTCCCTCCGTGACCACTGGCTCCTCTCTCAACACTGCCTCATTATCACAGCCCGAGAGAGCAGGCATCTGTGGGATGCTGCAAGAGGATGGCTGGGCACCTGGGCCTCAGACAGCAGGTTCTGTGGTATGTAGTTGATGTTTGCTCAGCATCTGAGCCTCACGAAGTGTCCCGTTGAGGAAAAGCTTATCTAACCTGGTTTGACCATTTTCTGAACTAACAGGTCTAGATATCGTTCGTGAGGCGTTGATATGTTCAAGGACACCTGTCCAACACTACAGTAATGGAATACTCCAGTTTTCTATCTTATTTGTTAAAGCATGGAGACCACGCGTATGAGGTTGTGTTAGTTTCCACTGATACAAAGGTTAGCACAAAGTCTCCAAGAAATCCCTCTACCTTTTATATCTAAACTTATACTAAATTATCTTATGCAAACCATTGATGAAAATGGTCACATTTTCATCCTAAACTCCACAGAAATAACAGAAGGAAAGGCTTTGGATGGAAGTCCATTTGGTACACGTGAAGGTTGAAGATGATACCTGTCGACTGAACCCTTAAATTCTTCAGTCTCAGGCCAGAGTGACAATCTTTAACCAGCTTCATATGGAAAGTTCAGTCATCTATCTCATCACAAACTGTTACTCACTTCATTTATTATCAAAGTCTATCTTTTTTTTTTTTGCATACTATGGCATCTGGCTGCCTTCCACTCAATCTAGAAAAGAAAATGCAGGTGTTCACTAAAGTGGGTTCTCTTGGAAATATGCGCCCAAACAAGTGAATTCTCAGTGCTTACACTATGTTTTATCTTGGTGGTAATCACCGCAGATTCATCAAGATCGGTGACTCACTCCAGAAGAAGTCTAGAGACTTGATTAAATCCAAGTAATTCAGCTGACGTATGTTTTTCTGTGGAAAGACCAATGAATCACCGGAGGAGCTGTTTTATCACCCTTCGAGGAGCTAATCACTTCAGTTTCATGTTAAGACATTTCTCTCGCTGTGAGGAATGTCTCTGGCAGTCTTAGGCTGTGGTCTTGATGCTCTAGCTATGGTTTATCACAGCGTCTACTGTCCCAGCAACATGCATGTGACGAACAATCTCTTGGACAATTGGTTGGTCTGAGACGGATAGCTTTTTTCACCTCATAGTGCAGTGGTAGATAGAGTCCCTACCTGCCACGCTGTATGACCGGGTTCGAATCCACGATACCCAGAGGTAAATTGTTATATATGTATATACTGTGTCGTTATACTTCAGACTCAGAATATCAGTGAATGTGACCAGAATTCATCAAAGCAAATGCTTTCACTTGAGATGAGTAAACCAGCTGAGTCTCTCCTACGCAAATATTTGGCTACAATGTCCGTCATTCTCCAACTGTGTCAACAAACACCTCAGCCGTTGCACCAGACTCGTGTCAACACTAATGTGTTCATTCCACAACACTGGTCCTTTTGTTACCTCGTCTATCTCACTGGCATTAATATTCATGTTGCAACGTATGTTCACGGTCACATCACGGTTTCTATATGTTTCAGAAGCGCAGTTACAGATGATTAGAAAACAGCATTGTTTCCTTAAAGCCTGAAAAGTAGTTCTCTAAAGGCCAGCGGTGTCCCCCAAATGAAGTAAGGAATCTCACTCTAGGGAGATGTTACCGTGTTCGTTATAGAGAGATAACAAGGTAAAGCTCATGTCAGCTGTGGAGTGAGCATTTAAGAGGATTGCTTCTCTCCTGAACCGCTCACTGCAGTGACCCTCACACTATCCCAACTTTGGTCGACTCTCTCTACATATATACTGGCAAAGCTGAGTGAAGCGAGGGAACTTTAGCGAAATAGGTAAGTAGATACTTATAAACTTAGACTTATATATACAAGTGTATTCATACAGATGTTTTTAAGATAGAGGCGTCGGTCACCTGCACACCCGTTCTTGTGAGAAAAATGAAGTAAAAAGAATAAACTACTACTCGTATGTTTCAGCGTCAAAGATAAGCTAAAAATGTGAAGAAAATGGAAGAAAAAAGCAGCTTACATTGTCCAATATCCTCTCAAGAGACCCAATTATCCTTTTCTCTAATATGATGTAAAAGGATATCCACAGAACCTGAAGAGTATCATGCTTCAGTACCCTCACAAGCGACAGGGAGGCTGACGGTCCTATTAACAGTCTTGCTGGAGAAGAGACAAGTAGATCTACTCACCTTACGTGGTATCCAAACCGGTCGTAGGGATCCTGTCACCTCCCTTCTCACTCACACACATACACACACACATGCCTGACATGAGCTAGGGTGTGTGTGTGTGTGTGTGTGTGTGTGTGTGTGTGTGTGTGTGTGTGTGTGTTTGTACCAAGGCTATTCAAACAGGAATTATTTCTATAAAGAATAAATGAGAGATACACTGAAATACTGTTATACCTGACCGTGTTTTCCTTTTGCAGATCTAGTGACTCCTAAGGCCAAAGACATATTGAAGAAAATGCCTTCCCTTGACGGTGGTGGGAAGCGCCGTTTCTCCTATATTTCTTTTTTATTGTTTCTTGTTATTCGCCCAACTCCAGACAATTCCCAGCCTTCTTCTCCAGAATTGCCGAACCAATAAACCAAAGGCTTGATTTATACGACCCATGAGTCGAGGGAGAACCGTGGTTATCTCTGGGGATGGTGTGTTCTGCCACAGCACAAGGTCGTCAGTGTTTCTGAGAGTCGTACTCCAGCCACAGGTCCTGTGGCAAATCTGTGGTTAATGTAGGTCCTGAGAGTCGTACTCCAGCCACAGGTCCTGTGGTAATCCAATGGTTAATGCTTGACCTGGAGGCTTCATGTCCCTTATATTCTCCTTGTGGTTAATGCTACTGTTGCTTGTAGGTCTCTTTCCCTTAACTCTACAACGTCATAAGACCGGCAATTTCAAGTGAGAACAATCAATTTCCCTTCTCATCTACACCACATTAAGGCAGGATGTACCTGATGGGTACGAGAGGCTGTCAGGTGCACCTCGAACCCTATGAATAATCAAGGGTCCTTTGAACTTCATAGAAGATGAGGTTTTGCTATACCTTGTATCATACTACCTCACATTCCTTCCTTCTCCTGTTATTGATCCATAGAAGGTAATTAGACACGGCTTTATACTCTTGTTTCACCTACTCCGTATGATCGTTACAGACACTTGTGCCGGCCAAGGGATATCAACTGACCATGCGTGCAGCTGTTATCCACTATTGGCCAAGAGACGTCAACTCAAGGCCACACATTATTGTTTCACCGTGTAGCCTGTGTGATGATGTGTCTCTGTAGATACGTATCCCTTTCTGATGCCCCCAGCATTTCAATTTAGCTCTGAAGTTTCTCTTGTGTGTAGAAATATATACGGATTTCCACGAATGGGTATAGTAAATCACCTTTTCCTCCTCCTATTCTCGGAAAGCAGCCCCCTGATTCTCAACTTGAATCCCAATCCCTCACATATGATCACAAGATGAGTAAAGGAAGATGGATGCTATTCCCTGAGAGCCATCAACTGAACCAGGTGAGTTCCTATAACATCCCCATCAACTCATAAGTGACTTATAGCGCCAAGCAAGCCTGTAGTTCCTGGTAAAAGCTCACACGAGTTGAAGTTATTCGGTCATGTCTCCCAATGGGCCTCTAGTAGTGGTATCTACCAGAATCTTAAACTAGAACAAAAATCCATCCTATAATATCTTTCAAGTCACATTATGACACAGACATCTCTGGAACTAGCCTTCGCCAATGTTATCTGTCTCCAGTTAATAATGAGTCTCTTTTTAGTACCAGTTCAAAAGGATAATATATATACCAATTTACGCCAGCCATTTTAGTGCCAAGTTAGACGAGATACATGTGTTTTTTATCATATCCAAAGACTTATGATGGAGTTCAGGTCTAAGCCATGTGTTTCAAGTACTAGGTCACTCTATTTCATAGTTCAAAGGTGAGAGTTAAATGCCAAACCCCTGCGCTAAGTTAAAAGAGAGAAAACAAACCCACGTCGGCTATAGAACGATGAAAATCCCTTGATCAAACTGAGGGATAGCTTTTGTTTAGTGAGGTCAGTAAAGTGGAGCAAACACTGTATTCCCTGTGCATCTGGAGGATCAAGTGCTGCAAACATTTCTTCAACTGGCTTCACACCAAGGAGCACAAAGAATTGCACAAGCGTTTTTCTTTGCAGCATTTGTATATAAACAGAGATATTCCACTCTTCAAATGATGTGTGTAAACATGGGACGAGGATAAATCATGTATCGGTTGCATATTAGATTTTGAATGATTCAATATTGTTATCCTTCCTCGACATGAGAGGATGTCTCTTACTTTAAATAGTTTGCCATCAGCACTGTCTTGTTCCTTGTTCATCTTGTGCATGACATGAATGACACTGGATGAATTAAAACAAACTGGATTTGCTTCACAAGTTACAAAAGTTGTCACAAAACAAGACCTAGTCTGTTATTTGTGCTGACAAGCAACACAGTACCTCTAACAGAAATAAGCAATATAAGAATTGTCAAAAATAATGATTGAATCAGAAAAACAGAAATTACCGGCAGAAAATAACGTAGGATTTATCCACCCGGCGTAACTTGCAGTTTGAAATAATTTCTCAATTTGGCAAAGTCAATATGTAAGGTGTTGAATTTGTCCCATCATGATCATAAGAATCTCATTTGGGACTGCCGGTCTGCCTGTTTCTTTGCACATTTGTTTTTTAAGGTAGGAAAAAAATCAGATTATTTATGTAGAATATACACACAACCAGAAGGCAACAAAATATATAACATCTTCACGGAACTTTCCTCTTAGGATTAAACTAAATTGGAAGACCACAACTTCAAGCTAGGAATAAGACAACTTTCCAACTTTAAGTTCGGATAAGTTATGCAAATTTCCTTGTTTAGCCAGGAAGTTTACCGAAGAGCCGCTGGTAATGGCCAGATGGTGGCCTAGAAGATGTGTCGCTAAGGTTACATCGTTAGATTACTCAAGAAATAACTATGATCATTTGGCTAGGGTGCTCAATATACCACCCGCTCAGTCTGCTCATTAAACCGGTGACGCTATATGGTCAGGTTGGCCTGTGCATCACTGAGCCCACTTCAGGAAACAGTTCGTAGGAAAACTATTTTTCTTTTTTTGTTCGCTGGTCCAGTTAAGATCACTAATCCCTCTCCTCTAAGGATGTTTGCCACCATATGTCAGTATACTTCGGTAAACTCGACATATACAACATTACTATCATGGAACCTTGATGATATACATTCTGGTCCATGAGCCCTTGTGGCATTAAAATGGCTGTCTATTAACAACGAAAGATTTGCATTGAAAGCTGAGGATATGCCACTGTAAGTCCTTGGCTCCAACACGGACCATGAAGTCTTGAACACCGATATGGACCATGGTCCGAATGAGGGAGCGTTGATATTAAGGGCACTGATTTCCCATGGTGCAAGGCAATACAACTGCTACTTCACACGGTGAGATTCATTCATGCAATATATACTTTCATATGCATGAAATATATATATATATGAACTCGCATATTCAAAGCACTTGAAGTCAATAGCTGGTAAGACAGGAGTGCGTCGTGTGTCGAGTTGCTCAATATTCTCAGAGTCTGAACTACGAGAGAGATTATGACAGCAAGGTTTGGTACAAGGGTTCGTGGAGAAGTAGGATATGATGCAGAAATGGTGATGAGAAGGTCTGGGAGAGAGAAGCAGAGTCGTACTAAGGGAATCTTGGGGAAAATGTGGATAAGAAAGCTGTGTGTGTAGCTAAAGACAAGTCGTTGTGTTGGAAAAGTAGAAGCAACGAACTGAAATATATTTAGAGATGAAATTACGTTACATTATGTTACACTTGTATAACTCAGTGTGTTGAGACTATCAAATGACAATTCAGATACCCGATATCTCCTTATTAGATGAATTACTTTAATTAATGATGGGATATCAAGAGACAGAGGGTGAAGCAGAAGAGGAGGTGAGGGTTAGCAGTTAGTTAAGTGTTGGACACGTTTAAGGTGTGGACCAGCAGAATCCAGGAGGGTATATGGGGAGCAGGATATTAGACAAGATAAGTGGGTAGAGATTGGAAGGCGTGGTGACAGACCACAGTGACGAAAGAATGGCTTACAGACTTGAGGTGAAAGGCTGATGTCTGGTGGTCAGAGGAAAAAGGGAAAACAATAAAGATAACCATAAAAACATTGAATGAGTGATGAAACAAGGAAACGCCGTGGTAAAACAGGAAATAGGAATATGATGGAAAATGTAACATCAGAGAGATTTTACCATGAGATGAGTCTGAGATATTTAGCGGCTGTGACCTTTGGAAAGAGGTCACCGAAAGGTCACCGAGGAACTCTCCAGACAAATTTTTTGACGCGTACCTGTTCATGACTAACTATCTAGTCTTATGGGAGCAATATCTGTGTACCTGAACTATTCTAAATGAATATGAAAAATAAGAGCCATCTACAATCTGTTTCTTCTGTGTATTATCAACAACACAAAGCCCCTCCTATCCCCATTGCTTTTACTTTCGCTTTAACCTTTGGCCGCAGCCAACAGGCTCTAACGGAGTCAGATAGGAAAAAGGGAAGGTGTGTGTTGCAAGAGGTGGGAAGCCGAGCAATGTGGAGGGGGTAAGCTGAAGTGGAGTTCTTGACCCAGGAATGTGTAGGGAGGAGATTAACATGGTGGTGAGTCAATAGTATGGAGTTTGCCTGCAAGACGGTACGACCATCTCTTATGACCAAACATAGTAAAGTAGGTCAAAGGTTAACCCATCAAACCCAAAGTTGCTACCGTTGTATCAATGGTTGCACGACCGTGTCGAAGTTGTCAAAGATGAGTAACGAGGCCATGGACACAGCGGTTACACTGTCTGTATCCGTTATGCAGTGGAAAATGTTTTCATCGACAGGTAGGGAGATCCAGATGCATCTAGTTGCCTAGAGTGAGGGAGGCGAACAGGTCAGTGTACGAGCCTGGATGGAGGTAAACACAGTCCTGGATGTATGATGGGGTGTGTATCTATGTACCAGGACGATGGCTAGGAATTATCGCAGGATATTCCAGTTTGCAACATAAGGATGTGATATGTAGGACAGAGAATTAAATAGGGCATATATATATATATATATATATATATATATATATATATATATATATATATATATATATATATATATATATATATATATATATATATATATATATATATATATATATATATATATATATATATATATTCATATATATATATTGGCTTATTGCCATTAGCGTTGACTTGCTAGTGGCAGACTGTCATTATCGTTGAGTGGTTAGTGGCAAGCTGTCACCAGCGATGACTGGTTAGTGGCAGACTGTCATCAGCGATGACTGGTTAGTGGCAGACTATTATATGATGAAATGTAAGCTTCGCTTCTTCCTTTATTCTGTATTCAGTTCGTCCCCTGATGCTGACCTCCGTCCCTTCTTTGCTTCGGTCTGTCTGCCTTCACAACAGTCCAGCCTGGGCTGTGGGGTACAACACCCACGTGGACTACCCCTAATATGCCCCTGGTGTACATCACCCCTCGACCCCTCCTAGACTATCTTGTCCTATTACCATAATGATAAAAACAAAGAGAAAAGTAAATCATTCTTATCATCAGTTTCTCCACAATGGAGATGAAAACTCTCGTCGTAAATTGCGTTACAGTTAATAACTTCCCGTCCGAGGAGGCCATATTCCATTACTGTTATTGGGTTTAGTGGAGCAGGAAAACCCCCGGCCAGTTATCATGGTGGTGTTGGGGTCAGCTCCTGCTGACAACACTGCTGACGGCCCTGACCAAACACCAGTTCCTGCTGGCAACACTGCTGACGGCCCTGACCAAACACCAGTTCCTGCTGGCAAACACACACACACACACACACACACACACACACACACACACACACACACACACACACACACACAGCTGGTGATAATGTATCACTCCCACAATAAGAATATACAGAAGTCAGCTGAGGTGGGAGGTTAAAAGAGGCGATTAATGACACCAGAAGTTGTGTGGGTTGTGGGCCAGGCAGGAGGGAGCAGCCTGCAGGGATATGTTACAACACACCAGACCTGGATGACTTGTGTTCCTGGTCGACCATGTGACGTGGATGACGTGTGTTCCTGGTCGACCATGTGACGTGGATGACTTGTGTTCCTGGTCGACCATGTGACGTGGATGACTTGTGTTCCTGGTCGACCATGTGACCTGGATGACTTGTGGTCCTGGTCGACCATGTGACGTTGTTCTTGTCTGTCACCCTCTCCACCACCCATTACTCCGTCATCACCAACACCTCCACCATCACCAACACCCACTACTCCCTCTTCACCAACACCTCCACCATCACCAACACCACTATCCACTTCCCCACCATCGCTATCACCACCACTCACCTCCGCACCTCAAGATGGCTCTCCACACGACTCGACCCCAGCTGAACACCACTCAACATGTCACCCACGTCACAAGTGTTTATAACTTTTTCCTTTACCCAAAGAAAGATGAGAAATGCCTTTTATCTCCGCTGAATACGACGAGGCTATCAACCCCTGGAGTAATACGTCTTGGTCTATAATGAATTTGTATAGAGGCGTCTTTAATAAACTATTCTGATAATGAAACATGATTATAGAAAAGTTTGGAATGGCGAGGGAAATTTTTCTGGTCGATCTGTAGTCCACTAACTCTCCATTTCCTGTTATGAAAAAAAAGAAATCAAAACCGGACTCACTTGTCTTGATATAAAAGGAACAGAGAAGGGGGCCAGGTGAGGATATTCCCTCTAAGGTCCAATCCTCTGTTCTTAACGCGGGAAATGGCGAATAGTATGAAAGAAAAGAAAGATATATGATACTGTACTGTAATTCAAGAGGTTGTTATGTCATTCATTAACATCACAACAGAGAGTTTCAAATGTCAAAAAACATTGTCACACATGCGCTACACTTGTTATGAACATGAAAAAAAATCTGACAAACAATTAATACTGCCACTCTCCACGTCCATCAAAATATAAGATGAATTTGTGTCTCTTTCAAGCATTTCATATATAATTCCATTTCTTTCAGGAGGTATGGAAGGCAACACTGATGCTTCTGAAGAAGTCTGGTGCTTTAGGTAAGAGGATTTTGGCCTGGCATTTAAGATGTACTTAGTGGTTTGTGACAAGGGAAGGTTCTCATTCCTCCTGTGTATTGTTTGGTGCTCCAGCAGTGTTGCTAATGAGAAGTGGGTGCTTGTCATAGGAGGAGTTATGCAACTGTACTAATGTGTGCAACGAATGAGGTCTCGTGGTAAGAAAAATGAAAATATATATATACATATATATATATAATGTGTGTTTATGTATGTGTGTGTGTGCTTTGTTTCTGTGTGTGGTTTATAACTGTCATACCTTGTTAACTGACTGTCATACAGCCCTGGAGCTGCTGGCTGTCAAAAACACTGTCGACCATCGCGACTGAGGCGTCAAGCTAACCCTAGGTAACACACTGAGGGATGGTCATGGCCACTTTAAAGTTGTCCACAAAAATTATATCGTTTTATGTTGACTTTTATATGGAGCCAATTTTTGCCCAGGTGTAATTACCTCAGCAGCGTGTGACGTACTCATTGTTAAGCTCGCTGACGTCCATGACAGCAGGCTCCGAACTCACCCGTGACGTTTCATTTTAAAAATGCTTCGTCATAAATAGTTCCCACTTGACGTGTGGGCCTACTGGACTTGGTGTCGACACTCTTCGTTTCTTTGGCTCGTTCCACCACAACTCTGGTTCGTATCTCTGCTTCAGTTCAGCACGACTTTCGTTTTTTACATTTCTGGTTTAGATGAACATAACCTCCGCTCGTTTCTCTGGCTCATTTCGACACTATTTCTGGTCGTTCCCTCGATCCTGGTAGGTTCCTCCTCTCCTTCCTCGCCTTGAACTGGTGTCAGGACAGTGTCCTTGCCTTGCATCATCTTCCTGTATGTACTCCTGTGAGTTAGTATATTCACGCTGGTGTGTGTATTACCTGAGAAAATCTCCTACAGCGCCCTAGATCCCAGCAGCCTGCCTCTTCTACCTCAAGCCTCAGTCATTAAGAACCATTTCCTCTTCCACAAATCATATTATGTCTTCTACTTCCCCTGTGGAGCAGCATTAGGTAGACCTATCAAGGTGAATTACTGCCTTCTCTCTTTCTCTCTCCACACACACACACACACACACACACACACACACAAACACACACACACACACACACACACACACACACACACACACACACACACACACACACACACACACACACACACACACAAACAAACACTCACAACACCCCTTTCTCACTTCCCTAGCGAGTAATGATGCCACATTATATCCTTCCCCGGCGTGGAGAACCGTATGTCTGGTACAAAATGCTGCAGACTATACTCTCACAATTACTGTCTCACATGAGTAAAATGATTAATCAAATTATCATCTATTCGAGACCCTAAGAGATATGTCATTCTAGAAGGAGACTTTTTTTTTTACATGCCAAATACCCTATTCTATAATCAATAAATGATAATTAGTGGTGTCCTGCATTTGACTAGATGTTTGTTCATGTAAAGGTTTTAAACGCTTTACAATACTCATCCCATATCTACATTGCCTGACCATCAGAATATGATACATCAACATGGCTGTTACCGGTGTGTCAGCTCCCGGAGGTAAATCAGAGTTGATACATAAAGGATTAGATCACAGGGCGTGTGGGTAGAGATCTCAACTTTAGCAGAGAAACTTTAGGAAAAAGCTGAAATAAAACTTCTTTTCATTGTAATGTCTGTGATCAAGCCCTAGCTTAGTTTTTTTTATTGAAATCTGCTATATTTATAGATAGATAGATATCTATTGATGTGTATACATATGTTTATATGTTCTGCACTGACGCGTAGGTGGAGAAGTTCTCATTTTTTTAATATATCTCAGAAACAATTGAACCGAGAAAACGTAGGATAATGACCTTGAAAACCTTGAGCTTTTACATCTTTCGTTTCGCAAGATAAAGCGTTTCCGATCTCATCACTTCATGGCATAATAAAGGTGGAATTAGGGAAGTTTGGGAATAAGAAAACGGATGAGGATCTGCCTCGAAGGTGTTGGAGGTTCGAACTGACTTTTACGATATTTGTAGAAGGATTGGATTCCATTCCATTAGAAATGACTAGAGTTTTATAAGTTCATCACCATTTGGAGCAGAGCAGAGGCTTGAGTAGAAAATTTTGATGACGAGCAGAGCCTCAGGAGAGAATTTAAGGCCAAGTTTGATTTTTCTATTGTGCACACACACACACACACACACACACACACACACACACACACACACACACACACACACACACACACGATGACTAGGCCATCATACAAAAGTAGTCTCCCGTCTTGCTCAAAGGACGGATCGTTTACTCAAGGAGCTTAGTCCTCGGAAACACAACATTTAAATGGCCTTTGATAACATCTTTAGTAGGTGATGGGATAAAGGAAACTGATAGATTTCTTAACTGTTTAGCTTCTATTAAATAAAAATATATGATATTTCTGGAGACGCATTATCGCCAACAGTTTCCCTCATTTTCCCTCACGAAACTTCCGGGCAACAGTCTAGCCGTGAAGGCCAGTGAGTGGCAGATCCATCAGGGAAACTTGTGTTGTCACGACAAACCTAAAGATCGGAGACGTCGACACAACACTCGCCGCTGATTGGCTATTTCCGTAGCTCAACACCAGAGGTCTCATGGCGGTGTTGACGCGCAGGCAGACCCCGTCTGTCTGTCCCTCAGACAGTCACTGTCTCTGTGAGGCCACTGTGAGGGGACAGTCAGTGTCCCTGTGAGGCCAGCGTGAGGGGAACAGTCACTGTCCCTGTGAGGCCAGCGTGAGGGGAACAGTCACTGTTCCTGTGAGGCCACTGTGAGGGGACAGTCACTGTCCCTGTGAAGCGAGAGTGAGAGGACATTTACCGTATTTATGAGGCCACCGTGAGTGGACATTCACTGCAGTGGTCATGAACGAAACGCTTCCCCAGGGTGAGTATTGCCACAGAAATCTGAATATAAATGTTGTCAGATCTAGAAGTGTATACAATATAATCACAATATCAAAAGATCATGGAATTTCTCGCGTTTATATTGTTGCAGTTGCAAGATGAAAAAAATAGAACCGGTGTTGATATGTTGCAGGATATTTTCCTACCGATATTTTCCATTCAGCAACATAACAATTCTGCAATATGGTAAGCGAGCGATTCCATCAACCAATTATTTTATGTTTATTGGTTTCGATTGGATACTTCTTTTTTTTCTTTTAGAATTATTTTCCTCTAAACATTGGTAATGGTCTATACATTGTTAAGTAATGATGTGTCACAAAGTGGAATATTCTCTCTCTCTCTCTCTCTCTCTCTCTCTCTCTCTCTCTCTCTCTCTCTCTCTCTCTCTCTCTCTCTCTCTCTCTCTCTCTCTCTCTCTACTACACAGACTCTCAAGGGAACTGATCTGAAAGAAACATTTTGCTGTCGTACTTCCTGCCTGAGTCTGTAGTGGACAAGGTAGCATCACTTGCCCCTCTAAACATACCTACCTACCTACCTCCAGTCAGTACCGTCAGTAGCCGCCCGGTTGCTCACCTACCTCCAGTCAGTACACCACTGTGGCTCGTTCATCAGGAAACACTTGAACACGTCAGGCCTCGGTGGACATACTGGAGGACATACACAAGCTCCCTCTTGAGATGTCACTGGAGCGGACGTTGTTGCTGGGGTCCTCACTAACAGAAGCAGACACTTGACGTGCAATGTGCGTACTTCATGGGGAGGGAAACGGCGAGGGGTCCAGGGAGAGAGAGAGAGAGAATCATATCCCTCATACATCTGTGGTAGTAAAGTTGTGGGGAATAAACTGCTGTTGTCCTGCAGTTCCTAAGCCATCAGGAAGTTGAGGGATATTCTACTTAAGTTGTACCTAAAACCTAAAGCTCTTTATAGAAAGTAAAACATAAAGCAAGCTTCACAGCCGTTAGCTTGCTTATTCCAGTCGCAGACTTCGGAAAAAATTTTGGTAACTGTCGAGAATTCAACATGGCGATCTCTTCCTACTTTGATAGCCACAGTGGTTCTGAATTATGTGAAGGGGACATGATACCAGACCTCCAAGATCCTCACCCACGGTATTTGCCGACTGAATATTATCACTGAGAGCTTAGAGTGGCCAGAGTAGGCGAGACTCCCTCGTACACAATTGGCATGTTCTAATTATCCAGGAATCCAGAAGTGTTGCATTGTTTACCCCACAGCCAATCTCGCTCTAGTTCATTAACAACATCGATCTATCTGTCAGTGAAGCTGTCCTCCCAAGATCGTCTCTAAGTCATAACGTATATCCAGCTGGCTCTTACGGTCATATGCGGAAAAAGAATATTCAAATTTACCCTCTTCAGGACACCCGCAGACACTGTCGTTGTCAAATTGTCTTAATTCTACCAAAAATGTCATAATTGCTTACAGTAGTACCAATTAAGTGATCTTCAAGATGCAAGAGAAGCAATCATAGTTACTTCGGTAATAATATTGTCTTAATCATTATTACAATAGTTACATTTTCAGCATAATAGATCATACCTATATACTAGGCATGTCTGAGGAGTATGACACTATCATATTCTTATTTTCCGTAAAAACTCTATAATTTATATTAAGCTTTGCCTCTTATCATTACCCTTGTGGACGAAGCCAGACTTTGGGGCCTTACTGAAGTATTTAGCCGGTGAATGCGAAGAGGGTATGAAAATAAGAAATTATGAACATGAGATTCAAACATAATGGACCATGTTAGACTATCTCTTATTCACATAATGGAAGAACATAACGTGAAGATATAAGGATGGTAAGTTCAACGACAGTAACGCCATTTAATCAGAGTTAAACGAAGCTGGTGTTTTCGAGTTTTAGTTTAGAATCTCGTTAATTTTCATGCTCAAACCACTGTCACTGCTCACACAACTCAGGTTCTTTGAACTACGTTGTTGCATATCATTTCCTGGTTGAGCTAGAGGCCACATACACCCAGAGTCTCAACCATCTTCGTGAGTCAGGAGATGGGTGACCGACATACAAACCTTTTCACACACAGACGTGCCTTCAGGGTAGACTATAATTCCCTTTCACCCTTATGTTTGCAGTAACTTTTCTTTCCTTTAGTCCAAGGATGGGACGTGGTCCAGGGCTGGGACGTGGTCCAGGGCTGGGACGTGGTCCAAGGATGGGACGTGGTCCAAGGCTGGGACGTGGCCCAAGGATGAGACGTGGCCCAGGGTTGGGACGTGGTCCAGGGCTGGGACGTGGTCCAGGGTTGGGACGTGGTCCAAGAATGGGACGTGGTCCAGGGCTGGGACGTGGCCCAGGGCTGAAACGTGGCCCAGGGTTGGGACGTGGTCCAGGGCTGGGACGTGGCCCAGGGTTGGGACGTGATAGAACATAAGACACATCATTCATCCCAAAGCGAGACAATTAGCCTAGCACTTGAGGCTATCAAAACCTGTGGTATTTACATAAACCTGTGGTTCATGTTGAAACAGTAGACTTTGTTATGATGAAAGAGGAGCCAGAGGAAGACAGTTCCCCGAAGGCTGAGGTCTCTATTATAAGAGCCTGAGTCGCCGGCTGGATGGTGGCAACACCTGTTGGTGACGCCTCTTGAAAGTAATGTTTAAAATGCATATTGGATATTCTCAGCTCCACGACGGCCTGTCAGAGATGACACACTTGTATAAAAGTTTGGATTATTTTTCGTGAAAGAAAATTGATATTAGTAAATGACCTGTTTAAAGGATTTCTCTATGCACTTTCATTAGTGACGAGAATGATAATGAAGCTCATATTACCAGAAGAAATATATATATATATATATATATATATATATATATATATATATATATATATATATATATATATATATATATATATATATATATATATATATGTGTGTGTGTGTGTGTGTGTGTGTATGTGTGTGTTTGTGTGTGTGTGTGTGTGTGTGTGTGTGAATGATTCCATTCCAATAAATGAATTCAACTATTCCAAATAAAACTTAATCATATTCAATATTGTTGACCGATTTCATAAGCCCAAAGACAGTCAGTCATTTAACTATTATCAAATGCAAGATTCCATCTCTTCTGATGAACACTTCCTGGCATTACAGATTGTGAAATATTGTAAATATACCTTTGATATAACACCATTTGAGGACACGATGACTACATTTTATTTCTTTCATTTTACCTGCGAACGAAATGTAGTTCTTATTGTTTATAGTGAAGAGGGAATTAAATTTGCTGACAATACATATATGTACAAAAACTTTCTCTCAGTTTCCTATTGTCTCGAATATGAATGTGAGAGAGAGAGAGAGAGAGAGAGAGAGAGAGAGAGAGAGAGAGAGAGAGAGAGAGAGAGAGAGAGAGAGAGAGAGAGAGAGAGAGAGAGAGAGAGAGAGAGAGAGAGAGAGAGAGAGAGAGAGAGAGAGAGAGAGAGAGAGAGAGAGAGAGAGAGATGCAAGTAGGTGATAATGTGTCTTCTTATCACACTCTCACAAGCTGAGAGGTTTGACTGAGTGCAAAATGCTCTTTTGGCAGACGTTGCCTAAGGACTGACTCTACTTTGTGAGTCGTAAAAGTTTCTATGAGGAAACTGAAGTACGCCTGGTGGCGAATGTTGGAGTAAATGACGCAGCATACAAACAACAGAGAAAACGTGAGTTTGTGAATGTTAAATGAGTGTGACTGATTCGCTGATGATAAGAAAATAGGGAAGACTTTAATGAAAAAGTCCATGAGTACAAAGGTTTTGATATATATGATACCACTAGGTGAAGTAGGAATGTTCGTATGGGTATATGTTTAACTGTTGCTTGAATGTTATGGTCAACTTTCAGGTAAATATTAAGATCCCATGAGTAATTGATGTAACAGACGTGAAATAATTCATGAAAGTTTGAGGAGAAAGTCATCCACTTGGCCAGTAATCCTATAAGTCTATCCGAGACAACTTTTCCAGTTAACTTTTCTTCGGGACTTCCTGGGTTGAGCTTTCCTAAACCCCAGACACGTGAGGTTGTCTCAAAAGCCTTACAACCTCTCTTCAAGTCCAAGCAAGTTCTCTGAAAGCCGGGCAAACTATGTTCTTTGAAGAGGCTGATAGGGTATCTGAGGAGATCAACTTACAGGTTAAGTTCTCTGAAGTACCTAACATCATTAGGCTTTCCAAAGTATTCCTTCAACAACTACACCCCGGAATTTAAGCTGTGCTCTCCGTCTACTGTATCTTGGCAGTGCTGCATGGAGCAGCATCAGCAGTTGCTCAGGGTAAAGTGGCAATTAAGTCGCACACTCAGGTATTTATCTAAATACTTACGTTAATGGTGAATGTGTGTAGACACATACGGGTGGTTTGAAGACCGCGGGAGTTAATACGTTCAGAATTACAGCAATACATATGTGGCCAAGCTACACACGTGTCGGTGAGACACTCACGCCATTTCTAGGTGTGGAGGGTGGTCAATTGTATGGTTCCTAGGTCACCATTGTATGAGGTTGGTTGTATGGTCCTCTGGTCGGAACTGAGGGAGATCTGTTGCTCAATCCTTGGGTCACTATTGTGGGAGGTCACTAGTAGTGTACCTAGGTCACCAATGCCCTTCCAGCCACAACCACGATCTGGCTCGTTGTTATCTCTATACCATATGGATGTTTCGTCTATGATGATGTCTTCCTATCACATATATTTTGTCGTACAGAGAATCTTCTGAAGAAGTTGAAGTTAAACAGGTTAAACCATGAGTGCAGCAGTCGACAAGGGATCCAAACAACATAGATTGCAACAAACAAATGTGTAAGATATGTCTTAAACTCGATGTTGGTTATTCATTAAGAAACAGAAAGTCATATACGAATCAATGATTAAGATCACGCAAGAGAGGATGACGACTGAAATCCAGTAGTACAGCTCTACCTGAACGAACGCCAACAGTATCCAGTGTAATTGGTACTGTATTCTGTATTATGAATTTCCTACATAATCTCGCTGCCTTATCAACTAAATAAATGGAATAATTGCACAAAGCAAGCCATTTATAGTGAGCGCCATTATAGAATCCCCGTCATTGTCCAATTAGTCTAACAAGCTCCATTCATTTGGGACTTTAACTGGGGCCAGCTTTCATTAAACGAGATAATCATGGCCTCATCGAACAGAAAATGATATCGGGTTTGTACTATCATTATCAGTAATCGTAGTGGGTTTCTTAAGTTCACAGGATGATGTAAAGCACAGTTTAGATATACTCAGGAGAGGGTTAACCTACCCAGTGCGTTATAGAAACACAGGAAGACATGCGACGATCCAAAATGTTCCATTTGAACCTAGCCAGAGATTCCTGAGATGTTATTGGATTCTCCTTATGTGTTGCTAACTAAGGAATCTAGTGACGCTCTTCTATTTTCCTTTTTGTTTAGTTATCATACATATTGCTTTGTGAGTTATCCCCCGAATTATCACTTACCATCTCGGCTCGTAGCCTATAGTCGCTCATCGTCTACCCATTACCGCCCACATCACCTCACCACACCGACGCTGAGCTGTTCAATTCCCTTAACCAACCCTTTACCTCCCGTATCATCTCACCATCCGAGCACTAAGCCCATTATCCCCCATCATCCAGCCCTTCCTTACCACCCATTTCATCCCTCGCTGCACTTTCTGTGACTATCAACTTAAGCGTCATCTTGATGAGGCGTCTCCTGCCCCCGGATCCAAGCTCCAACTATCTAGTTTCAGAATCCAGCAGATAACCTTGTCACATAGACCATCGTGTTTTCTATTATCTGGCTTCTCCATGTCCTCCCGTGTAATCCTATGGCCATGCTCTTCCCCACTTTCTCCTCTCACAATACTCAAGTCTCCAACGTGCTGCTACTCCCATGTATAAATATGCACTTCCATGATCAATCCACTCCCACCTTCCTTCCTCTACCACCCACATATCTGCTGGGCGAAACACAATAAAGACTGCGACCCTGAGCAACTGGGCTGAGTTCCTCCAGTGTGAGCTAACGAGAGGGACGTAATACCCCGTGAAGTTTATCTGACGGAGGAATTGGTCCCTATATCCCTCTTGTAACAGAGAGATAGATGGCAGTCACTATAGAGATAATCTTGTACATAATCCTGCAAATCAGGCTCTGCGACAGGTGAAGACTGATGATGCATTACCAGTTAGGTACTTAAGTTTGGAGGAAAGTCATCTGTCGAACAAGGTTTAGCATGTAGTCTGATTCGTTTCAAAGTTCAGTTCGCTCATTTTGACGCTAATCAGATTCTAATCATACAGAAGCAAAACAGACTTCTTATAATTCCTCAAAAGTTTTATAATTAGTGTCATTTAACTTCTCTTCGTTAATGGTAAATCTTCACCTGACTGGACCACGCAGCTTGATTTGTATTGCGTCTCGAGAGTGTAATGTGTGTGTTTATATGTCCGTGTATGTCACTGAGGATGGTACTGGATGACCCTCGGCAGGTGAGTGTCCTGGCTGGGGTCAGCTACCTGTCCTACAACACGTCAGAAAACGTCTGGCGGGGAAGGTGCTGCCAAACCTTCCTGAAGACTTTTACTTTCCTCGACAAATTAGCTTCTTTTGACTCTCCTCGGGGCTAATGATCGCCTAATGAGGATGATTGTCCCTCTGTGATTATTCCTTGTTAAGACTTATTGTGCCACTTCGTCCCACCAAACCAGAGGGCATACTTCTTCCTTATTAAGGTTCATTGGCAATAAGAATAATTCTTTTACGACCGACTCCTTATGTTTGATGGTAATCACATAAGAGCATCATTTCACCTCAGTATTTCTGATTCAAGTTTTCTATTTGAATAACAGAATCGTAAATTGATAATTGACTCCGAGTAAGTCATTTCCGTTGTGAAATATTTATATATAGTAAAGTTCAAAATAGAAATATAATCATATTGTAGTTTTCTATACCTCTGCCCATAGCAGCGCCTCGTATCATTATGGTAACCCCCAGCTGGTTCGAAGGAAAGTGAGGAGTATGTGAGGATGAATGTGAAGGACAAGCTGGGAAGGTCTAAGAGGTAGGAGGAGTGGTAAGGAGGCTGTAAGCATGCTAGAGAGCAGTATAGAAATGGTAAGAGTAGCAGAGTAGAGTGGAAGGGATGCCTTGAGAGAGTTAGAACGCATTTAGTGACTAAAGTTACACTGAGAGAACAGGTGAGGCGGGAAGAGTTGTGAAGGTCATAAGAAGGAAAAGCAAGACGAATGGGAAGAAACACGGGGGAGAAAGGGGAAAAAGGTGGGGAGGGGAGAAGTATGGGGGTGAGATAAATAGACGGACAGAGACAGAAACAGACAGATAGACAGTCAGACAGAAAGAGACAGAAACAGACAGCCAATCAGAGACAAAAAGACAGAAAGACGGAGATATAGACAGACAGACAGACAATTAGACAGACAGACAGACAGACCGAGAGACAGAGATTGAGGTTGAGATATGGGTAGACAGGTGGAGGATGAGCAACATTGAGCAGCATTAGCAGTAGTAATAGAGTTAATAACAGCAACAGCACTGACAGCAGCAGTAGTAGTAACACCAGCAGCAGCAGCAGGTGTAGGAGTAGTAGCAATAATGTGGCAGTAGCAGCAGCAGCAGTAGTACATGTAATAGTAGTAGCAGCAGGAGTAAGGACCTAAGAGTGGTTGTAGGTGGTCAGAGAGAAGAATAAGAGAGAACAGGCCAGAGGTGTCGTCAGGGACAAACTCCTGGCGTGTCAACAGTACCCTGTGGGCCGATCCACACACTGTGGTAGCAGATCTACAGGAGAATCAATAGAGAGAACTCCAACAACAGGGTCTTGATGATACTCCAGGTGTGGCTAAGAGGCAATCTCCTCTCTCCTGTTAAAACATGGAAAGGGATCAGCGTCTCAATGTTGTACCTAGCGCGGCTTCCGTAGAATTAATTTTCTCAATGCTCTATCTGGTGTGGCTTGGGAGGACTTAAGCCTCTCAGTTATGCTATTCTTTTTTGGCACAGAAGGAGACTTAGGGGGTCCTTGATTTTAGACCTTTACGTGGGTGTGAGTTGGTGAAGATGTCCATCTTTAATGTTGCATCTAGGTTTTTTTTTTCATATTATTCTGAAATGTTATTTTTCAAGGGAAACAGTATTTGCAAGAACATTAACAGTACTGAACGTATTCATAAGGCCTTCAGTATATGTTCCATAACTATAAATAGTTGAAATATCTCACTGGCTGCTTGCTGGAGTGTTTCAGCAGGACAAAAGGCAGAGAATCAAATTCATCCTCACCAATAGTTTCAACAGCATTTTTCACATTTCGAATGTGTGGAATTCATCTTTTTTTCGTGTTTGATTTCCATTAATCCATTTTACATTTGAACGCACTGATTGAATTAATCATTTGAGCAATAGGGATTTTTCTTTTTTTTTCATAACCTGAAGTTCCGGGCTCAAACTATTTAATTTCAAAGTTTTGTGAAAAGTGTGAATTGTGAAAATCAAAACCATTAAACAAACCTTATCATTAAGTTACACATTTTGTTCATTTCTTGAGTTCATTCACTCCTTTATCCTTTCTGTCTGGTCGAGAACCCTTACAATGACTTTCTTGCTGAACTAATCTATTTCTAACTTCAAAGTCATTTGATTTCATCTTTTTTATCTTGGAACTAATGTGATAATCACTCATAGAGGTTATGTTTAGATGTGCCTTTCACTATAAACTTTTTTCTTCATCGCAGTATTTAATTGCAGAAGAAAAAAAAAAATAACTTAAACATCGGTGATAAACGTTGCAGTTCTTATCCACTTTTAAAACGTTATGTCATTTATCTTTGACAAGGCCAGCTAAGGATAGCGAAATCACCCCTCGTGTAAGGTCATCTCAGCCATTAAAAAGTGTACTTCCCAATCTACCAAAATTCACAAGCGCGCATAAAAAGTCTACGCACAGAACATCCATGTTTCATTAACTAAGGCGTGAAAACTCTACGGTGCGGCCTACCCACATTTCACAAGCGCGCACAAAAAGTCTACGGACATAGCATCCACGTTTCATTAACAACGGTGTGAAAACTCTACGGTTTGGCCTACCCACGTTTCACTAGCATTTCATAAAATTCCATTGTCCGGACTAACCAGGTTTCATTAAAGCGCTTGCGGGCACACACACACACACACACACACACACACACACACACACACACACACACACACACACACACACACACACACACACACACACACACACACACACACGCACACACACACACACACGCACACACACACACACACACACACACACACACACACACACACACACAAACACACGCACACACACACACACACACAAACACACACACACACACACACACACACACACACACACACACACACACACACACACACACACACACACACACACACACACCTAAGAGTCTACGCTTGCACCCAACCATACTTCATTAACGACCTAAAGAAATATAGAATATCTTTCGCCTCCATTAAACGAAGAAATTGGTTTGCAGGGATGAGGAATTTGAAAGGGAAAAACACGCCTTGCGTTCCTGTTTTCTGTCAATCTTTTACGCTATCGTCTAACCATCAGCACTTCTTACTTCAATCAATTCTTTCTCAGCTTCAGAAACTGAAAACTTGTCCTCCCTTACTATGTTCTCTTTTTGTTACGTTTCTTACCTTATCAACAACACTTCGTGCCTTTCTCTGTCACTAGCAGAGTAACTAGTACCAGTGGTACTCGATTATCTATCATTACCATTGCCCCTCGCTTCTTCATCAGTAACAATACAGGTGAAAAAAAAACACCATCGTTGCCCTGCCATCGCTTCAACATTTCCGGCGAATTATTTACCTACCGTGCGAAATATATCAGTTTAATCATCACGTGTAAGGATACCAAATCCAGGTGATATCCGTGGATTGCACATTTTGGGTTCATTTTATATACGCCTGGATTAGCAATTTACTATAGAGAGGAAATAACACCCATAAAACTCGGGCGTTTATTCATTCCAGACATATTTCATGCATTTGGGAGAGCATTTAATCATATCAGGGGAAATAGCGTCCACAAATCTCGTACATATACGATCTGGGAGTGTTGGTTGTCTGTTGTTATTTTCGTATATTCCCAAGGCTGTAAATGAATATTAGGAAATAATGCAATGAAAAAAAAGAAAAAAGCAGAGGAAACAAAAGTGTTCTAACACGTAACATCAACGTAAAAAATACTGTGTCGGCATGTAAAGCTGAAAGATGACGTGAGATCTCTCACACGACCAGACTGAGAGAGAGAGAGAGAGAGAGAGAGAGAGAGAGAGAGAGAGAGAGAGAGAGAGAGAGAGAGAGAGAGAGAGAGAGAGAGAGAGAGAGAGAGAGAGAGAGAGAGAGAGAGAGAGAGAGAGAGAGAGAGAGAGAGAGAGAGAGAGAGAGAGAGAGAGAGAGAGAGAGAGAGAGAGTAGAAAAGTGGAGGAAAGAAATAGCACTGACTGATATGACGTTGCCATGGGTCCGATATCAAAAGCAAGCGAAAATACACCATTCATAAAAAGTTGCGTTTCGCTCTCTCTATCATATCTTTATTATTTTCCTTTCAGAATACCACCCGGTCGTCAAGACTTTTTCTCCTCCAGTAATTACCTTCTAGCAGAAGAATATTAAAAAAAGAAAACACATTTTCTCTTTTTTTTTCTTCATTTCGTGTAGTGGTGAATATCAAATGTTCAGCGTCCTGCCTGGACACATTACTGTAAGATCTGACATGACGTCTATGTGTAAAGGAACCCTCCTAGGATGTTCATGTTCGAGACAGTTTTGTTCATTTGAGAGATAAAGGAAAGCAGCAATGATAGATGTGTATGGGCAGCGCGCCTCAGAGTATTCTCCGCATGGGAAGAAGAACTCCAAAGGGACAGTAAAGGATGTTTAAAGTATGATCCCAGATTGATAAAGAGTGGTTAGATGCCCTCAGGTATTTTGAAGGTAGAATGAACTTCCTAGATTGAGTGGTGAGTAAAGAATGCCCCTCGACACCATTGTCAGGTAATGTAATGTAAAGGCCATCGTACGGGCAAGGTCCCAGACCCAGCCGGAGGGCAGAAAGCCTCCGAAACCAACGTAAGGTAAGGTCCCGACCCATTCGTGTGGTAGAAGACCATCAGTTAACAAGATCTCTTCTATTTCTATATAGCAGTCGAGAGGGTATTAAGGTGGTCGCGGAATTTGCCTACAAATGGTAACATCGAAAGGGAGAAGGCTGTATCTTCCTCAGTTAGAAAAGAGAATTCATCCCTCGCTTTAGAAGGGTCCATCCTGTCCCTGCTACTGAATGGAGCTCAGCCTTGAAGCTGCAGGAGCCTCTGGATAAAGAATCCTTAGGATTAAAAAAAATCTTATGTATAAACAATTATTTACAAGTTTTTCAAAGTAAATTCCAGAAACAGTTAAGTCCTCGCAAACAATACCTTTAGACTATCAAAGAGAGGAGAACAAAAGTGATACATATCTCTCTCACCAGCGTCGACTATTGCAGCCTCTGGGCAAAATCCCCTTGACAAATCGCCCACCGGCAGCCGGCAAAATAACCCACTGTATAAAAAGTACACGTGATATATCGTCGCGGAATGTCGCGAGTCTTTTGGAGTATCGCCTCCTTTTACCATGGTCAAACCTTCAGTAGTATTAAGGTGGCTGGAGATACATTCCACGGAAATATATCGTTAGTTGACTGGGAGGGAAAAAGGTTTTGGGAGTTGACTAATTTGTGATGCATTCGTTTAGTGCTCCCAGGGGTGGAGTTGGAGAGAAAAAGAGATCTAAGAGAAGGAAAGGAAACTACATTGTAATTTCATAAGTATTCTGGTCATATAATGATACGTACTGTAACCCACATATGGTTACTGTATAGTATTCCTATACCTACCTATAGGTAATATAGACACTAATCTAATAAGCCAATACCTTTATGTGCCATATATCATATATATGTTGTTTATTTTTCATTAGGATTTAATTCTTCGTATAATCAGTTGTCTCGCTGTAGTTCAACTATGTTGCTTGGTATTATCTCTATGTCTTCAGGTCTTGTCTTACCCAGCTGTGTGTGTAACTGGGATATATATAAACTGATTAAACATACCTGACAGAGGTCATGAACTTTGACCTATTGGTGGGTTGGTTGCCTCTCCCTCTTCCAACTCTCATCTAAGGACCCACCTCAACTCCCTCCTTCTCCCCCTCCTGCTCCTGCTCCTCCTCCTCCTCCTCCTCCAACTCTCACTTCAACACCTCCCTCACTCCCTCTTACTCCACCCCATTAACTTTCCTAAACCCCTCCTCTCTTCCTTCCTAATGGACCAGGTCCCTTGCATCCAGGAGCGGCCGAAGGAGAAGACTAATATTTGGAATTGCCTTGAACAGGATCACAGACGTTGGTGACCAAGTCAGTTAAACCAGGAACTCTGATGAGGGTCGAGCGCAGTTCGAATCCTGGCTTGCTGCAGTCGGTACACAGTCAATCCAACTGTTCATCCTCATTTAGGGATGGGTCAATAAAATGGGTATTTGGTTTAGGCTATGAGATTGCCTTGATTATGACCTCAGTTGCCCGTGCTATCTCAGCTACCATAGAAAAAAGAATGTTACTTTTATTTCAATAGATCTTAAATCTCTTACGCTCTCTGATGAAGGAAAATAGATCCAAAATTACCACAGGTTTTTACCAAGATGATGCTAACGAAGAAGCATGATCAGAAGTAATTCGACTTAGGAGGATCAGCTCAGCAGGAAGACTCTGAAAAGATATTTTGATATGCTTTTTTGTCGAATCTGCTCTGGAAGACACTTCGGTAATAGCATAAAAAAAAATTAATGTCAGAATATTTCATGTTTCAACGATGCCTAAATAATAATCTAATGTCTAACACATTTTGGTACAGAAGAGGAGGCAAATTTGCCTGCTGAATGTTGACGTTACGGAGAAACTCTGTGGCGTTTGATGCTGCCAAATAATCCCTTTCTCCTCCACTCAGGTAGACAGGCCTTTTGAAGTCGTGTGTGGAAATGATGAGCTTCACAAACGTGCACCTTTGATGCCCTTAAACGATGCAGAATCGTTATCAGGCTTCGGATGACGCAGGAACATGGCATCAGGATGGTTGGAAACCACAACATACAAAGCCAATTTGAGGCTATATCTTTGCCACTGTAAACGATATTGCTTTCCACATGTTCAGGTATACGCTGTGACTGATACGATAGAGGACATCTGTGATGGAGGCAACAATAATAGCCTTATATTTGTCATGAATACAGTGATATAAATATGCAGAGAGCAGAGGAGGTCCTGGAGGAATATCACTTAATTATTCATCGATTGCAGTGTAAAACAAATAACTTTTATAAATTTTTTCTGTGCCTGGAAGAAAGCTACAACCATACAGTGTTAGAGGTAATGTGAGGTCAGAAGGTAATAGACGATACAAGGAAGGTTGTATGTTATACTTACTTCGCAGAGTCAGGTTATATATGAAATGAGGAACCATGAATTAGGATAGTGTATGCAAAACGAAAAGATCTTGGTTTAGCTAGTTCTTATGCAATTGATGGACACCGTAGTTGGGATATCTTTTACACAAACGTAGTTACTAAGGTTGACCTAATCTGTTCACAAACGGACTCCACTTACAACCAACATACGTGGCGTCAAAGAGAAACTGTATTATTCCTTGAGCAAGACGTGAGGTGAGAGATACCCATTCCCCTTCGTAGGTTGGTCGATTTCTAAACAAATTTAAGGACCATAAGTGAGTTAGTTTAAATGCCATCGTATAATCTGCAATTAGGGTTGCTTATAAGCAACTTAGGGACTGTAACTAAGTTTTGAATGCCATGGCATGAACTGTAGTTTGGCTTGTTTGCAAATTAACGTAGAGACCGTAAACACTTGTAGCATAAACGCTGTTGTTTCATTTAATTTGCTGGGCGTTCGTAATGACAATAAAAGAAGCTCTCACCTAAATATCCTTTCCATCCAACACTTCCCTTCGTAGAACCTCTGATTCACCATGTATCACGTACCTAATGTTGCTCTTACTTCGGTAGCGTCTGTGAATATGAATCATAAGGGAATCAGTCATGACGCCAGTAATACCTTTAGCAAAGGCGACTTCTTAGGGGTATGGCTGCTGATGACCCCCTGAAATTGTGATGTGATGGAGGGATCAGATGCTCTGCCACAACATAGGGTCAGCTGCACTACCACAGTAAAAAAAGAAAATACCTGGAAATTACCACCACACAACTACTGACCAGTAACTTGCTTTCATAAAAACCATGGGATATCGAAGTCCTTTGTACAGACAAAGGTTTGCCTCGATAACATAAACTACATACTGTCAGATTTACGAAGGCTTTTGCTGTTCAACTTTAATGTTCCAGCAATAAAGCTTTAAAAGAAGTCACTATCATAAGATCTTATAATGCTACTGATACCAAGAGATAATATGAATCCTACACATAAACTGCAATGGCTGTAAATGTCCCGTGACCCTTGATAAAGGGAAGTTCCTGTGGGCTTTGTGTGTGTGAGACAGTGTCTACGTCACTTGTCTGTGAAGGTTGTCTTTGTCCCCACCTGTCGATGGGGGGAGTTGTCTGCGTTCCCAGATGTCGGTGAAAGTTGCCTTTGTTCCCAGCTGTTGAAAAGGGGTTGTCTGCTGTCCCAGAAGTCAATAGGGAGTACCTGCGTCCCTAACGCTCATTGGTGGTTGTTTGTGTTCCCAACTGCCTAATATACTGTTTGCTCCCTCCTGCGTCTCATGAACATGGACCAGTGTGGTAACGTTCATTCTGCCTTGTAAGAAAATGACACTTTATGCTTTATGATCACATGTTTCTTTCCCTTCATGATGCATCATATGAGACAGTATTACCTAATAAAGAAAGACTGTCCTGCTCCATATACAGAGTACAATAGGGCTTCAAGTCAGGCAGGATATAGCGAACATAAAAATGCATTATATATGTCGGTTATAAGAAAAAGAAGCTCCTTCTTTCTGGGCTTACTGGAACCTCAAGGCTGCACTTCACTCAGGAGCAGGGAAATGATGGATTCCCTTGCAGCAGGAAGGTTCCTTTAAGACTTCAGAGTTTCGAGGCTGTGTTCCTTGATAACACCACTTCGCTGGTGTGGTTAATATCCCTCTACCTACTCTCCATCCTCCCACTTCACAAAAGGAATAGGTAAATGAAAGAAAACATTACACAGCTCCACCTTTGCTATCATAGGATTACGTGTTGTTTACCCTGTATGTGGCAACAATATCCCTCGTATGGAGGAAGTGTGTAGTCTTGGACTCAAGACGATGAATGTATCAGCTTGGAATAAACTCACAACAACCAGTACTTCTCTCTCTCTCTCTCTCTCTCTCTCTCTCTCTCTCTCTCTCTCTCTCTCTCTCTCTCTCTCTCTCTCTCTCTCTCTCTCTCTCTCTCTCTCTCTCTCTCTCTCTCTCTCTCTCTCTCTCTCTCTCTCTCTCTCTCTCTCTCTCTCTCTCTCTCTCTCTCTCTCTCTCTCTCTCTCTCTCTCTCTCTCTCTCTCTCTCTCTCTCTCTCTCTCTCTCTCTCTCTCTCTCTCTCTCTCTCTCTCTCTCTAATTACTTATGGCTACATATTATTTTGCTCTTAATGGCAGACCCCAAAAGCACATTATTATCCTCTCATACTATTTTTCTTCAACGAAATGAAACATTTATGAAAACGGACTTTCCACTCCTAGCTTTTAGGTTCCTGGTGAAGGTCAACAAGAGGCACACTACGCCAGTCTTACCTCGCAACCCTTAACACACTCTCTCTCTCTCTCTCTCTCTCTCTCTCTCTCTCTCTCTCTCTCTCTCTCTCTCTCTCTCTCTCTCTCTCTCTCTCTCTCTCTCTCTCTCTCTCTCTCTCTCTCTCTCTCTCTCTCTCTCTCTCTCTCTCTCTCTCTCTCTCTCTCTCTCTCTCATATTGTTAGTCTCGTTACGTAACATCATCACTAAGGACCAGTACTGATAAGTGATTCCTACTTCTCCCATTGCCGTTTTCTGCCGAATAGAAAATGGGTTACCAACTCCACGTTTCCCATGTCCTGAGTTTTTCTCTGTCATCTTTCTTTTAGCTCGAAACCTTTTCCTTCCCACGTTTTCTATAGAATCAAAGAATATCTTCTTCGACGCGTTCTTTGACATCACTTTCGTTCACTTTCTGACGTTCGCAAGCTCCAAACTCATCCTCCTTTTACGTTCTCCTGCCCGGAGTTTTAGCTTCTTACCTATTTACCATGTCATATTTTTCCATCACCTCCACATCTTACACTTCTAAAATCTCCACCTTTACCCTCATTCTCCCACCTCTAAGCCTCTCCTATCACTCGCCCTGATCCCTCCACCTCTCTCTCTAGTGCTCTTTAGCACGTCCACTGACCCCTGCTTACGCCCACATCCTGTCAGTTCCACCACCGGTCTCTTCCGCTCATAGCCTGATCCTTTTTTATCATAACATCACTAGTCTACGCACTTGTCCACTATATCATTCTTACACTATTTTCTTTCTTTCTTTCTGTCCTCTATCAGTTCACTTTCCTTTCCCCTCTTTGCCTTATTGTCTACCTCATCACCTTTAACCCTCCGCCACCCAGATACGTAACTATTTGCTGGTGCCCTTTTGCAGCACATCAATTACCATAACAGCTTCGTGCTGTCGACATTATTATAAGAGATTCACCAACATCTCTTTTCCTGGAAGTGTTCACTTCGTAAATCGACCTGACATGATAAAAGATGGATCAAAGACACACTGAAATAATAACCTCAGTTGTAGCCAGTCAAAACAGACTCCTGGATGCTGGATTTTGCTGCATATTACATATTACTACAATGGGTACATATTGCGGTGCAACTTGTCACAATAGGATAAAATTAAGTTTTACATAACCTTAGCCTTGAGAATTTCAAAATCTGGAAAGCTGTGAGACACGGTGGTGAAGACGTGAATAGCTCTGCCGGGAACATGGAATTAAACTTGCTCCCAGTCTGGGTAGCTGTTCGACCGTGGCTGCGAATCTCTCCGGTCTTGTATAAGACAGCACTATCTCGTCGTCTACATATTTAAAGTCGCAGACCAAAGTCCTGGGACGGGACTTGAGTCTAGAAGTCCCAATACGCCTCTGGTCGAAGCAGTACAAAGCCCTGTGTCTCAGCATGTCGAGACTGTAGGCTTGGTATATCTACGTTCGAACGTGCCCGTAGACTTTTGCCCACGACTGTACAGCAACACATACAGGTATAGCATCCATTATTCACCGCAGTGGAAAACCAGTTCTGTGATGTTTCTTTACTTGAAAGTGAAGAGGTTCAGCCTCACGTATATCGAATCTCAATTTTAGCTTGCTTTGTTTTGCAGTAAATATGGCCATATTTTGGTGAATACTCAGATTAGCCCTTCATTATGGCATTGGTTGAATGGCAATAACAGTCTGAGTAATCTCAGTTTACCAGCTGGCTGTATATTGTCGTATTATATAACACATATCATCAATCAGCGTCCCTTGTGAGTGGAGATCAGAAGTACAGTGTTATGAAGACGTAGGCGCTCTCAGCCCAGACTACAGTCATACAATGGCCACAGTGACGTACCATCAAGAGAGGATACTGCTGCTTCTGGTTTTCTCAAAACCTTAAACCTCAACCTCCTCTCCCCCATTCCCTCCCGTCCTGTACACCCCAGTCTACTCTTCTACCTCCCTCCCGACCTGCTCACTCTAGCCACGCCACAGCTCTCCCCTTACAAGTTTATCACATTTTAAATTTCCTCATTTTCCTCGCCCACCTTCCAGAGGGTGTGGAACGAGCGAACGGTGTCGTTAGCTACAACTTAATCCACTATATAATGGTAGTTTAGGAACCGCACTCGGGGACAGGGTGCGTGGTTAGAGGATATTTACAGCCGGAGTGTGTGGAGCCACACTCAAGGGGAGGGTGCGTGGTGAGAGTTGACAACCAGTGTGTTGGATCACCGTAGTTCTCAAGGGTTTCATCCTGGCTTCAAGGAATTAAGGAGAGAGATACCTAGTACATTAAACAATCGATTGTTCCTGACTCTTAGTCAGTCGATAGTGGACTCAAGGATAAGAAAAAAGTGCTGGGAGAACGTCAATTTACACACGACCTGATAGACGGCTGGAAGCCCCTACTTTACCTTGTCTTTCACCTTGTGCATGACCTGGGAAAAGTCAGTGAATATCATGGGTCAACACACTACGCCAAAGATGGCCCAGGACCTTCACATATACGGGCAATGGATCCAGAACTGATTATATGACCGCCATACTCATACAGGACAACTCTCTTATCACTTCCATCGATCACGCACTTCATCACTTATAGAAAAACTGTTTCCCTCACCATTCACACACAAGTCACTCCCCTTTCGACCTATACAAGACATTACACTCAACACCTACAAAGGTCATTCCGTCAATACTTATCCTGTTTTGATACTTCCATCCTCGTCACCATGGCTACCTGGCTACCTTAGAGACTAGATAATCAACATCAGTCCCGTGCCCTCTGCTCTGATCTCCCGGGACAAAAGTAATGTCATTCTCTTTAGTTCGATCACGACTAGAACGACTTCGAAAGGTTGTTTGTTTTCTGGATAACAATGCCATATTATCTAGCTTTTTGCGCGGCGAAAACATCTAAGCGTTTGTCCCTTAGATGTTGAGGTGAAAACAAGAGCAAAAAAAAAAAAAGTTTGTTGTTGGCAAGGCAATGAAAGGCTCGTCGTCGAGACCCAGGTGAGGTGGGAGGACCTGATAGGCTGGGTGAGTGTAGCTCTCTCCTCCCCTCCTACACCAACCTTCGCGTGGGTGGAGGGTGTTTACCTCCGACGCCCATCCCTAGGTGGGTGGGGCTCGTTATTTCTAACACCACCTCCTACGTGGATGGAGCCGTTCCCCCTCCAGTGCCCACCCTAAGGTGGATGGGGCTAATTTCCTCCAACTTCAACTCCCTCCCACACCTACACACCCACGTCACTAAGTGATCGAGTGGCGCCTGCAGGGGTCATTATTGGTATTGAGTTTCTACCCCTCGTTGTAGTGCATAGTAGTGCGTAGATGCTGTGGCAATACTGTTGCGCCGAAAGGTCATTGGCCATTAGATATTTGTCCTCTTTATGCGAAGAATGTATAGTGACTTCCTGTGATATACATTGGCTATGATAAAGTTTTAGTGGCTTTTGATGTATATTGTCTATAACAAAGGTGCAGTGTCTTGGTGTAATGTATATTGGTTATACTAAGTGTGCTAGTGGGTATATATATGATGTGTATGAGATGTGGTGGAGTCTTCTGTGATCCTTACCATACAATGTGTCCAGCGGCAGTGAGGTATAGTGTGGTAGGACGGTCTCAAGTGTCTGGATGCTCTGCAAAGGCTTCCAATTATATAGCACTCATAATAATCCATCACAAAGTTTCCTCTCGTCGTCATCTGGATGGCAGCAATAATCGAGTTGCCAGGGGAACCGTCCTAAGCTTTTTCTCATCTCTCTGATGAACGCTTGTGCGGTGATGGCGGCGGCAGCTTAACTTAACTACACCGAGTAACTTCCTACAAAGTTTACCTCCTGGAATACTTTAAGTTGATTCCGTTGGGTTTTATTGGGTTCTGCTGTAGTTTATTTCACTCGCATTTCCTTACGTGTGAGTTGATGATTTGAAAATGCTCTTTGTGATTTTGTTTTCTAACCTTCTAACTCTACTTTTCTTCCTGTATCTCTTTTCCGTCAAGCCCTTTATCTGCCTCTCCCAACTCTCTCTCTCTCTCTCTCTCTCTCTCTCTCTCTCTCTCTCTCTCTCTCTCTCTCTCTCTCTCTCTCTCTCTCTCTCTCTCTCTCTCTCTCTCTCTCTCTTCTCTCTCTCTCTCTCACACATTGATCAAGCGTCGCTGCTGTTTCTTACGTGGCCCCAGAGTTTCGCGGCAGCAATTAACGTGCGTCGCGCCGTGTCCCAGGCGGATATTGAGGACTGGAGAAGAACCAGGGCAATTCTAACCCACTGGAAAAGAACCAAGAAGAAATCTGGTCCACTGGGGCGTAGGGGGAAAAAAAATCTTCTGAATTGGAAGGGGAACTTTGGGGACAATAGCTGATACAAGGCTGTTACCAAGGAGCCAACCTAAGAAAGTGGGTCTCTCACAAAAAGTTAGACTATTATAAAAACCTCTACACTATAAGAGAGGCAACTTAATGTATGGAAACCCTCCGCACTCTATAGAATTTTATATATTGTATGGAAACCTATACTATATAGACCATAAAGATCGAGAGAAAGTTATATAAACCCTGTGATAATGGGGTCAGCTGAGGAATGGGAATTGTGGAGTAAAGTAATAGAACACATTCACTACCTGGAAGTCAGTCTGACGAAATTCTGAAACCGAACCATAAAGATTCTTTTTTTGTAAATATTCGGGTGACTAATATGAAGGTAAAGAATATCTTAACTCTTATTTGCCAGTAGGATATTGTTATGTATTGTTTACAATATCTTTTAATGTCATCGTGCGAAATTACTCAGACACACTACATTTGCAGACTGTTTGACATTGAAATTCCTAAACTGCCGAACTGAACAAGAATGAAATATAATTCACATAAAACGGTTTATTCTTAATTGCTTAAACATGGGATGTCCACAGAAAGAAAGTCCATAAACTCTCATTCTACTGTAATCTTACAGGGCAGTAGTAGGGGCAGGCTCCAGCAGGCACAGTCTAGCACGAGAGAAGTTTAGCAATGATATAACGATACAGAAGCTATCTTACAGTATAGTATACCTACACACGCAGCTGCACAGTTGCCATAACACCAACAACACCTACAGGTTCCTTGTTGTTAACACAGCAGACACCATCACAGCAGGAAGGAAAACGTAACATTAGGAACATCCATAGGCTCACTTTAAAACACCAGGGTGATGCAAGAGGCAGAACTTAACAGCACCATCAGCATATGACACTTCGACTCCACCTAAACATCGAACTTCGAACTCTGACTGCATCGCTACTGCTAGCACTCACTCACCCACGTCCTCTGGAACTGTTCCAGGGACGTCTGTAACATTTTCATGACAGAAGCCGACCTCTCGATGATTTTCAGAGGCTATGCCTCACAGGACGGTTCCAAAGAGAGCAAATTGCATCTGTGTTCCTCCCTCTACTACCGTCTATGTCAACAGGTTCTCAGGGTTTCTATGCAGAAGTCAAACATACATTCCCTTCTCGTGTCTGTACAATGACCTGTTGGCTATTATCGATGTAGAGCTATCGACCGCCAGGGAAATTAAGGCTATCAACAGTTTGTGATAGATTTCAAGGTCTTGGATAGAAGTTCTGCACGTATCTTATCGTAAATTCATAATGAATGATGAAACGAGTGTATTTGTCAGATAAAGATTATCTCGCACACCTAAAAAGAAAGATCTTCAAAGGTCAAAATCTACTGGAACACTGGAGGAAATTATTTCCTTTCTTGAAAAGTCACCTCTCACGCACTCCGGAGGCATCATGAAAAATGAGATAGAGAATTGGATATCAGCCGTTGACTAGCGTAAATAACGACTCTGACGACATCCGGCAGCTGCTGCTTGGTGCCTCCAGGGCAAGAATGCAAGGGTGACGTCAGAGAAGTCAAGGATGACATCATTTGTTACCCAATACCTGGTGTTCATCAAATTCTCTCTCTCTCTCTCTCTCTCTCTCTCTCTCTCTCTCTCTCTCTCTCTCTCTCTCTCTCTCTCTCTCTCTCTCTCTCTCTAACATACATATATATATATATATATATATATATATATATATATATATATATATATATATATATATATATATATATATATATATATATATATATATATATATATATATATATATATTACGTTAATCATTCACATCCTTTTTAGAGAACCTGTTTGATTCTAATTTTCCAGCAGTGCTCAGGTTCTTGAATCATTTGAAGAAGATACATAACTCGGTGATCATAGCAATCTGCTTCGAAGGACACTGGTTCCCGTGTGACGCACTGGATCATTAAACAATATTCTAATGGCATCAAGAATTCAGGTATTCTTCTAATCCACCCAATAAACTTAATGGCTAATAGCACTTGGCTGATTAATCCTTTCCACCTGTCAATCCTCAGGTATCTGCAAGACGTTAAAGCTAGCCTGCCGGACCTGATTTCTTGTAGATCAAAGGATCTTACGTCAAGTGGTCACATTTCCTTGGGATAATTACAGAGGAATGAATGTGTGTATTACGGTTAACTTGTGAGAGGAAAATGACTCCGATGGGTTGCTCCATCTTATCCATTCCACTTCGGGTTTACGTATGGGTGTATGCATAAACCTCAGGGAAGAAGTTTGAACAGATATATTTGTGTCGGGACATAGAGGGTCTAGAAGCAAGTCTGTATTTCATTCCCGTTTCGAGACATGATACAGGGTTGGATCCTTTAGTGATCCCTGGCGCCACTTATTCAATATCAGACAATAGTCCAACACCCACCTTACTAAGGTTTACTCTGGCAAGTGAAAAACATGACATAATTTTACCATCATGATTCTGTGCAACTGCAAACAGTAATAAAGTGTTGCTGCATCATTCATCATTTCTTACTCAATGTTAATTAAGTAAATGATGTTGCCAGATTGTAATCAGGAGTGTCAATATTACAGCCAACTCATAAAGGTTCCTTTCATGTCTCTCTCGTATTCTGATATCTTCGACTTTGCTTTCCATTAATTTACCATTTTTTTGTATTCCTATCGAGGCCTGTCAATATGCACCCCTCTCTTAAAGTATCCTAGAAATTCTTTTGATATGATTAATTTTTCGATATTACTGATACTGTCCTGCAGAATTAAGGCCAAATAAAGGTAAAAGACTGATAACTGCAAGTGTGGGTGGTCACTATGTAATGATGGATGAAGGAAGATCAGGAACGTCATTACTGTTGAGGTACTGTACCAGACTCTGATCATGTGAGGTTCTGGTCTTAATGATGGTCATCAAAAACTTGGAGCAGGACATTGCTGGAGCCATGTGTCTCGCTCGTCGTCTCTTTGTATGAGTATATCCCAGCCACTTCAGCTGGTGAGTCGTGGGTGTTGGTGTGTGTTCGTGTACCATAAGTGTCTGTGTGCATTAGTGTACGTCTTTATTCTATTTATGCTACTTCTCGTGCTCATGATCTATGAAAGAAGATTTCTTTAGTTAAGCCCAAATCTAAATAGATGCTTCTGTTCGAGTGGCTGTCACCCACCATTCAACAAACACTTGGCCACCTCAGCGAGGATTTCATACGCCTCGTCTTTCAAGCTGTTTCCTTGAACATTCAGGAAACGAGGAGCATTTGTTGATGGCTGTAAGCAGATGCATTTCTCATCCAATTTCACATAAACGTTTCTTGATGCCTCCTAATGAATATTCAACTTTGGTTATGCGTTCATGAATGTGTGTGAAGGTTCCTGTGCCAACAGGTTAATTGACTGAGGTCCCCTGATGGTGTTAGCCCTTGTTGACAACGGGATGACCCATGACCACGACGTAAGATACGATCGCTTGGACATAAACCTGATCATTGAGAAACAGATCAAAGGTAGTAACTTTGTACTCAAGGGTCGTGTTGTCGTACTCAAGTGTCGTGCCGTCGCACCCCAAGGTTTAATGTTCAAGAACAGTGCACCACTAGTGACCTGTTGTGCTAGATATGACTGTATTACATTAACAACTTGATGGTAATAAAACGTTGTAGGTGACAGAAACGCTAATATAACAACCAGAGTGTGTGATCTTGATATGGACTAGACATATGAAGCTTCCTCCTTCCTTCTACAGGATACCAGCCAACGTCAGGAGGTACATGCCCCAGATAACCAGAGTATTACTGGGTTAAGTATTATGGTGCAACTGATGGGACAGCAGCAGTAATTAGATTCAGTACTTGCTGGGCAATATCTGTCCTGACCCACATTGTTGGTCCTACGTTCCTGGTACTATTAATGTTAATGGACATTTGGGACAACAAACGCAGTCATTGGAAATTTGGAAACACATCGTACATTAAATTCTATTCCCCAGCTGGAGTCCAATTACTGCTCAATTCCTGTGGATTCCTGGGCTGTGTCAAATTAGTCTGGATCTTGGATCTACGTTCCTTGGAAATCAAGTATGGAGACATACATCACAGTACTGCTTCACGGCACACTAAATTTCCACATACAACACAGGAAATTCCTCTACATACTGAACAGGAAAGTTATCTACATACTGCAGAGGAAAGTCCTCCACGTACTGCACAGGTAAGTTGTCCACACACACACTATACAGGATATTAACAAATGAGATCGCAACAGGGAAAAACAATTGTAACAATAGATTATTAACGTAAGTAAGTATCTATAAGTGCTATACACTACTTAAGAAGGACAAGGAAACCCAACCTGATAATACTGCCTTTGATATGAATATCTCAGAAATGACTGAATTCTCTGAATATTTCAGAAATCAGTGAATCTTCAGAACACCATAGAAGGTAATGAATCCTTTGAATACCTTCGAAATTATTGAATCCTCTCAGAATCATGGAAGATGTTGAGTCCTCTGAATACCATAACATTTATTGAATTCATTGAATATCTCGGAAATCATTTAATCCTCTAAATACCGTAAAGGTTTCGAATCCTCTAAATACCGTAAAAGTCATTGAATCCTCTGATTACCTCTGAAATTATTAAATCTGCAACCATTGCTGTTTACTGTAGTAACTTGGTGGAAAATATGACTGTACAAGACAAGGACAAAAAAGCACGTAAAAAAAAAGTTTATACACGTAAATGGACTCTGGCTGTCACCACTCATGGGAAACAAACTGTTAACTATCATCAAACACTATGACGGTGCAGGCAGGAGGTGGCCATGATGAGATTCTGATGAGCATCTGCGAGGGGGCGCTGGTGGTGGTGCCCCTGCAAACCTCCAGGTTTCTTGGAAATTTGCACACTGATTATCCTCTTCTTCTGGTATTCTCGCTGAAAGAAATCTAATATTTTCAGACTAGCTCTGTCTGCTCTGTGTAAAGGAAGATAGAGGAGGGTGTTTAGTTCTATGTACTCCGTGTAAAACAACAGAGAGGTTGGAGTATAGTTTCGTCTGCTCTGTGTAAATAACAGGTTAGAATGAAGCAGAATCTGCTCTACCCTTGACGTTCCTTCCTCAGGTGTGTTGTAGGGCGCCGTCTCTAAGATCCGCTCACCGAACACCGCATTCTGACGCCAACTCAACACACGAGAATCGTCAGTCACACACTTCCTCCATCGTGGGCAAGTGGACTGTCGAAAAAACCCAGTGGTCTGCTGTTGTTTGAATTCCACTGCATCGTGTGTGTGTGTGTGTGTGTGTGTGTGTGTGTGTGTGCTAGCGAACACTTACCAAGAAAAGTAAACTGAAAATAAATCACCTTTTCTCACCAGCTCCTTGCAATAAACAAACATACACAGCCACATGAGACAGGTGGTGGACATTAAGCTGCCCAGCTGGATACAGTGCGACCACCTGCTGCAGCTCAGCTGGTTACCCATTATTTTGTGTGAAATATTGAAGAATTACTGCGATGCCCGGAAGTTGGAGGTATGTGGTCAGCAGAGTGGATGAACCAGGAGGAGGTTGGAAGGCTTACGTCAGGTCAGCTGTCCACTATCAGGTGTTGCTGGGTTCTAGCCAGGGTTAATGGCTGTTAATACAAGACCCAGAATACCATCGACAGTTCTCGCTGAAGACTAGAAACATATGGTTCAGTGATATGAATGAAAAGAAACAATGAAAAGATTAAAGAGAGGAGAGAGACATGGAACAGAAGGTTCAAAATACCACACAGAGGAAGAGAGAAGATTGGATAGAAATGCATATATTCAGCCACCAATTTCACAGTCATTTGTTATTCAGCCAAGCAGACATAAAGTCTAATTATGAACACTATGTTCCTCATAAGCTGTGTTACAGAATACAAGCAAATTATGTTTAATTACTAGGTTCTTTGTATTTTCAATTATAGTCCATGAGAAATCACTTAGCCGAGTTATAGCAAGAAATTTACACAGACGCAAAAAAAAAGCTTAATTAGCGTACTAGATAAATTAATTGCTTGGAAAAAAAATAGATTGCTTGGAGTAAAATCAACAGGCACTAATTGACTGCCAACGGAAATTTGGAGAAAGAGGTCGAGTTGTTGGATGCCAGCAGTACTGGCACCACTGGCCCTCCACTTGGTGTGGTGGAGGAAGGTATCCGTTACCTAGAGCACTATCACCACTCGCCATCCATTAAGTGTGTTGGAGGAAAGTCTATACTGCCAACAGTACTGTCACTCTCCCCCTGGTGTAGTGAGGGGGTGCTAGTGCCACCACTGGCACTGCCACAGATCCCCTCCGTCAGGAGTCGTGAGGGAGGTCGTCCTCCTTCAGTACCAGCACTGCCACAGTTGTCCTGCTTTCATGGGGCACTGAGGAAAATCGTCCACATTGCCAGTTCTCCTCCGGCTGGGGTACTTGTGAAGGAGGCCGTCCAATACAAGGATGACCACCTCCTTCTGGTGTGCTGAAGCAAGTTTGAACAACTCGCAATGCTTCAGCTAATTACCGTATCCTTTGGTGTGTCGGAAGAGGATTATCATCTGACAACATTACCACCACCATCCATTCCTGTCAGCATGTCAGGTGTGTGGAAGTTAAGATCAAAGTGGTAGACTAACAACAGTGAATCTATTAGCTCGCGTCGTGCTGGTGAGGCTGAAGGGATGTGTGATATAGCCTCGCCAACAGTAGTGTCACAAGTGCCTGTCCCACCACCTTTCAGTCGAACTCCAATCAGCAAGGCTTCCCTTTGCGTTTGTCGTCTGTACCATAGAAACTCGTATCGACGGCACAGCAGCTTTCAGCTGTGTGTACCACAGACGCCCGTGTCTGCAGCATAGCAGTCGACTTCTCATCACCATGATTTTCCTTGCCGTCTGTGTAGCACAGACATCCGTGTCGGTGGCTCAACAGCCAACCAATCCTCAGCGCAAACCGGAAAGCTCGTATTTCCGGAGCCATAAAGGTCTTTAATGCTTCCTCATGAGAGGAAAAAATCTCAGTTTATTGGTTATAACTGGTGAAGCTTAGTGGCTGAGGCTGGTTGTGTAGAGTGCCAGATATTAGTTGTAACTGGTGAAGCTTAGTGAGCGAGGCTGGTAGTGTAGAGTGCCAGATATTAGTTGTAACTGGTGAAGCTTAGTGAGCGAGGCTGGTAGTGTAGAGTGCCAGATATTAGTTATAACTGGTGAAGCTTAGTGAGCGAGGCTGGTGCTGTGGAGCGCCAGATAGTTAGTCTGGTGAGACAAGCGACGCAACTGATTATTCTGCTTAGCAAGTGACTTGCTACCTACCATGTCCACTCTCCCTTTACCTCATCACTCTTCTCCCTCTCTCCCTCTCCCTACTTTCTCTTCATTTCGAGACAATGGCTCAACAGCAACAGTGCAAGAAAAGGAAACACGAGAATCTTGCTCTCTTGCTGGTATTACCACATCTTCAGAGGACTAGTTACAGAGTCAGAAAATAGATACGACAGAGGTCGTGTATACATAACCGGAGTAAACATGACCCCATTCCATGTTTCCTCCGGTTCTGTATAAATGATCTGTCTTGTGTCTGTTTTCTCACTTCTATAACCAGTCCTCTTCCACGTGGTGCGTCTGCATACATTCTCTCTCTCTCTCTCTCTCTCTCTCTCTCTCTCTCTCTCTCTCTACATATATATATATATATATATATATATATATATATATATATATATATATATATATATATATATATATATATATATATATATATATATATATATATATATATATATATATATATATATATATATATATATATATATATATATATATATTTCTTTTTTATACATATTCGCCATTTCGTCATGAACAGAGGAATGAGCTTCAGAGGAAAAACCCTCACTTGGCCCCCTTCTCTGTTCTTTCAGTTGGATAAGTGAAAACTGGAGGGAAGGATTTGCAACCCCGCCGCTCCCACCCTTTTTAGCAGCCTTCTAGGACACGCTCTGTTGAACTGAGCGTTATAGATATAAGGCTCTGCACAAGTTAGTTGAGAGACTGGCTGGGTGTTAAAGGGATTAGAAAGGCCAGGAACCACTGCCTTACATGGTTGATATCCAACTATAGAACATTTTAATCGCCTTTTTATTAAGTCATTTTTACAAAGTCGGCGCCTCGTGGGAAATTACCCGCTCACGTGTTGTATAAGGCGTTTGGGCACCGGTAATAAACTTCTGAGCGACATGAAAGCGCCATAAAGATAATGAAACTGTGGAAATGCTTAACAAAAAGAAGACATCGTCCTGACAACAGCATGTCCTCACCTGGCAAGAAATGAGGGAGACTTATGTTTCCACTTATGGTATGTGACGAAGACGTGGTTTCGAGAAAGACAAAACACTTTGAACGAAATTTACTCATCTCATCTAGTGATTGTATTGCATTATCTAACAGAACGAGAAAGCTAAATGGCCAACCCAGATAACTAGGTCGTGATGGAGATAATAGGTAGTATAATGTAGACGGGATTTAATCTTTAAATATTTGCATACGTGATATGAAAAAGGTTTAGTAAATAGTCGAGTGCCAAGACATTTTATTTTGTATACACCATCGATGCTAAAATACTGAGAATAAAGTACGGAAAGGATCATAGAAGATTCGGTTTTATTGCCACAAGAACCGTATTTGAACAGATGGTGGCAAACAAATTGAAATCACTCTTAATAAAGATGAAAGGTACGTGGAGGAGGGGAATATGTTAGGGGTCATTCCTTAGTGCAGTATGTTAACTTGGGAAATATAGGAGGAGGGAGAGGGGACGCGTGGCATTCAGGGGCGTGAGGTAGGCGACAATATAAAAAGAAGCAAGAACGAAAAATAAAACTTTTAGATTTCCTGTGAACCGGGTACGGATGGTGAGCACTTGATTGCCAGGGATTATATGACGAAAATAAATATGATCCGGACATAAAGGGATGACTAAAGGATTTATCCGGTGATCAGAACAAAGTCAGGTAAATTGTATTAAATTCCTATGGCCCTATATGTAGTAATTTATGACAGTAAAGTGATTCCAGTAATTGCACAAATGGAACATGGCATTGTACAGTTTATCATACTTTTAAAAAAAACTAACTAGATTCCCGGGCCATTCCTAGCTCTGGGGTTAGAGTGACGCACATGGAAAACATTTTCCAAACATTATGGTATTTTCTGGGTATTTTTTTCCTAGGTGGAGTGAGAAACTCGTGAAGGGGTAGGAGGTGGGGACCTCTTCTACACTTCCCAGGATGCTGTACGTATGTATTCATCAATATACGTATGTATATATGAATTATCCTCAAAGATTTTGTTTTCCACTAACTAAGCATATTTGTCCCATAAACTAATCCAATCATTTTCCACACACTGCACAAGTATTTTCTATACACTACACAAGAATTTTCCAAACGCAAGATAATTTTCCCTATAAATATCATACAAAAAATTACTCACTTCAAGAAAACAATATGGAAAGTTCAATTACTTTTTCCTGTCGTTTCACACGGGATAGGTAGAGAAAAATTATTGTACCCATAGGCAAAAATAACAATATTCTCTAACTTCACGGAAATTGCTGGTAACTGTTGTTGATTATATAGACAGAATATATGACTGTAGTTCACATTGTAAAAGACGTGATGCCTATCTCTGTTCCTGACGGGCCTACTGGAGCGTTTAGCATTACTGGAATATATAAGTACGATGAATTTCGAATTCCAGCATTTCTGGCATTACATTTATCCCCTGATTTTCCAGGATTCTTGTTATGTTAAAGATAGTGACCAGCCAGCACTGGTGGGTGTGAGAGGCGGTGCAACACATTAGGTTTCTGTGCTGTCAGCTTGCAGTACAAAATGTGGCTGGATGCTGGTACCAGGCTGTGGACTCGCTCCCTCCTTCACACACCCTCCTCTAGGTGGCCTCCCTCCTGAAGGGACCTTCACCTCGAGCAAGACTGTGGCAACCAGTGACCATAGAAGTACGACCTATGGAAGCCACGTTACGACCATTGATCATGCGGGTATGACCGATGGAAACGACGGTACGACTATTGACCACAACGGTACCACTCTTGTGCATGACCTTTGACTTGATGGTTAAGGGGTCAGGTTAAAGGCAACGTTGTCATGCCTAAGGGTTACATCGCTGTTCTTCTTTAACGAGTTAGATCTCTCAGGCAGATGTGCTGGTGACACAAGGAAAGCTTAGAAAACACGTACGCCAGCTTAATCTTAACCTCAGCTCAAACGTCAGGATAATAAATGTATAAAGGTCGATAGTGGAACGACTATATTCATGGTGTATCATGACTGAAACGAAAGTATGTATACATACGCCATACTGGACACGATATATATCAATCATTGAGAATAATGAATGGAAAATATGATTGAAAATGAATATATAGCGCTTGTAAGAGACAGTCTTTACAAATGAAAACCTGTGATGGAAAGCTGTGTTAGAAATTCTTATTTAATTGGCCCCGCCAGACATCATTAGTGGATGCATTTCTTTTTCGCATTTTAATGAAGTCTCGAAAAAGTTCTCCTCACCGATGAAAATAGAGAAGAGTTGTCGTCAGCGTCTCAGATTATTATTCGCGTACACTGGAGACACACTGTGAGGACATATTCCCAAACCACCGTCGGTAGAGCCTCGTTATCACTGGAAAAATTCCTCGCTAATTCTCTCTTTTTTTTTAACTTTTACTCTAGTTTCTTCTAACCAGTTGAGTGAGGTAAAGTTAGAGAGAGAGAGAATATCAACAATCCTATTACTAGATAACATTAGTGGTGGAGCCACTTGTTTGCCACAGTCACAAACCATTCTTCAGCGTCATCTGTATATACTGGATCTGTTTTTGCACAATATGACCAAATGAATCTCGGAGCTTAATAAGTGTAAATTTTTGTATCACTACAAAATTATCTCCCCTCTACAATCTTTCCGCTTGAGCAACACGTTTCACCAGCACCTAATTTTAGATGGTTATGTATCACGACCACTGACGAATAGCATACTTAAGGGAGACCTTTTCTTTTTTCTTGATGTTCCAGTAGAACTCAACCTCATGGACGAACTCAGAACGCATTTGACGCTTAAGAACAAATGCAACCAAGGGGAAACTCGAAAAACTTTGACCACATTGTATGTATTCGAATTTCAAAGGAAAACCTATGGCGAAGGATAGACACTTTTACCCCAGTAGGTTTCCTATGCCTGTTGACGACCTCTCTGTTTGGCATACGAGCGAAAACAAATGACATGATATGACAGTGAAATTATATGACATAAGAGAAGACTTAACGGAACAAAATCTGAGTCAGTGCAAGAGAACTACAGGTCAGGTCAGGTCAAAGTAGTGATCTGATAGCACCGGGATCTAACAGAACCAAGCTTGTGATTATATCTATTCCTACTGATTTCTTTTGCATATATTGTACCTACACACACACACACACACACACACACACACACACACACACACACACACACATACACACACACAACCTTGAGTTGTGCCTCAGCAAGACCTGAGGATCCTTTTCACACAAGCAGTCCATAGAATTAGTGTACTTGTAAACCATCGTCCAGGCAATTTATTTGTTTAGATGGTTGTAATATAACATCTGGATTTTCGAGAGAAAGGTGTTGCCATTTTGTTAAATAGGTCCATCCGATGTCTATCTTTTTCTACGTGTAGGCAAACGAGACAAACATGGGCGGGCATTGAATCTAACTCAAATGAAACGTGAGGAACACCTCCCAAAAGTTTAGTCTTCAAAAAATGAATTTAACGAAAGAGGCCTAAAATGCGATGACCGAAGTCACAGCAGTTTGGTATGAATTTCGTCAGGGATTTCACGAGAAAACTTTAACTGGCGACTAAATTTATGAGGTGAACGAGTGTGGGCGGGGTCCCCTCACCCAGCAACAACAGCTTCTCTGACTCCCTGTTCCTCTCCAGCAACTCCCCTCCCCTACTGGTCTGATATGGGGTGTAGGCAAGCACCGTCTCCCTCTGCAGTAAACAAGCACCTCCCATATTGCCTCTCTCGTTACTGCCAGTACCGCTCGTTCGGTCGTTATTCATCACGGGACAATCTGGACTGCACCTCCATCAGTCATGCTTATGAATGAAAGGATGTGAGGGAACAACTGGCAGGTCCTTCCTTACCCCGTGACGTCGCATGAAGACATGCTGGTTTCATACAGTAACCTGGACTTCACACATCTGGAACTGGCGCCGAGGTAGTTCATCATCACCACCCAGTACACTACACCAGGAGGTCAGTACAGTCTCCTGCCCACTGCGCACGGCAGCCAACAGCTGCCCCACCCTGCACTCTACATGGCTTCGTAACCCCAATATATACACTCAAGGTTTTCCTGTAATTTTCTGCTCTCTGTACATTTGTCAGCCTGCGACTGCTGGCTACTGCCCACACGCAGTCTGCATACTCTCTCTC